>NC_035436.2:155908854-155990624 GCF_002127325.2 Helianthus annuus
TGGAAAAGTATTTATGCTTGCCATGACTGACTATTTTTCCAAGTGGATAGAAGCTGAAGCCTTCGCTCAAGTCAGAGAAAAGGAAGTCATATCCTTCATTAAAAGAAACATTATAACTAGATTTGGCATTCCCTCTGAAATTGTATGTGATAATGGCTCCCAATTCATTGGAAGCAGAACCACTAACTTTTGTGACAGTTGGGGAATCAAGATGATCACATCAACACCAGTTCACCCACAAGCCAATGGTCAAGCAGAATCATCCAACAAGATCATCATCAACAATCTGAAGAAGAAGCTAGGATCCAAGAAAGGAAAATGGGCAGAGGAGTTACCTTATGTGCTATGGGCTGATAGGACAACCCCCAAGAATGCCACTGGCCAAACACCCTTCTCTTTAGTATTTGGGGCAGAAGCAGTGATCCCAACAGAGATGGTAATCCCAACTGCTAGAACAAGTGCTCGTGATCCTGAAGAAAATGCTACAATCCTAGCTCAGGATTTAGATACTATTGAAGAAAACAGGGATCTAGCTAGGATAAGGATGGCAAGCTACCAACAAAGGATGGCTGGTGCCTACAACAAGAATGTCAGGATAAGGAAGTTCCAAGTCGGAGATATGGTGTTGAGAAAAGCATTTCAAAATACTATCAATCCTGCTGACGGGAAGCTAGCACCAAAATGGGAAGGTCCCTACTTGATTGAAGCTGAAGCAGGAAAGGGGGCATACAGGTTGCTAACCATGGAAGGAAACTTGTTACCAAGAGCCTGGAATGCTGTTCACTTAAAGAAATATTTCATGTGAACATGATCCTTCCTGCCTGTGATCCTTACATTGAAGTATCCTTGAAGGATCCTGGAGATATCGGTGATCCTTACTCTGGTAATATGCTTATCCTAAAACTATTGCATTTTCTTACTTTTTACCTAAGGATAAGGATCATGTATCCTTCATCCTCTACTCACAAACCATTTGAGTTATGATAGTTCAGGTATCTTCAGCAAATCATCAAAGATCTCCAAAAGCACCAAAGATCCTCGGGTACAACCCCAGTTATCCTTGGGATTATCCCCAGTTTCCGCCAGCAGCGCACGATGATCCTGGTATAGTTCACGTCTTTGGGACCAGTACCCACTTTCGGGGCTGACAACCTCATCGTACTGGCTATATTTGGGATCCTACGTATAATGGTGGACGCACCATACATCCGTTCCTAAGGTTTCTAACGTTTTCACGTTAGCTAAGGTTTTGACATTTTCATGTCACTAAGTTTGGATAGTTGCCAGAAAGGGCCATACTCCAGTTTACATACGATCCTTTGGGCTTGTCCCCAGTTATCCTTTGGGCTTGTCCCCAGTTATCCTATGGGCTTGTCCCCAGTGATCCTCCGGGATCGTCCCCAATTATCCTTTGGGCTTGTCCCCAGTGATCCTCTGGGATCATTCTCAGTTATCCTTTGGGCTTGTCCCCAGTTACTAACTTATCTTTTATATTGGCTTAGTCCCAGGTTATGTTCCATTTTCTCAGGTTTTCGAAGTTAAACAATTAAGGATCCTTAATCCTTATTATCCATTAAAGTCTTACCTATGGTTGTTCCGATTAAAGGATAGGATCCTAACGTGGATCCTCAGGTATGATCCTTGACTATTTTTGATTATACTCTTTATCCTAACCAACCCTTATACTTTGACAACCAAACCTATGATCCTTGAACTAAAACGCTTTGAGAATTTTCAATATGAGGATATTTGATCCAGGATCATATCCTAAGTTCATTAAACACTTTGTCAACTCTTGTTATTTTAACAAACATATCAATTGAGAAATAAGAGGATTATTGAAGGATGACAACGCAAGATAAGCCAAAAAAGTTAAGTTATATTATTAAACAAAAGGATCATTAACCCTTTCAAAAGATTGTCAAAATTGCCAACCCACATTTCTACCAGCAAAACGTGGCCCGTCCACATGGGTTGGCAAAGGGTGTCCATTGTCTATGCGGTCTTAGCATTTTTGCAGGAAAGTAAAAGCGGCAGGATCACAAAGGCTTCATCCCCCAAACAGAGGATCCCTCCACCTTTTGTAATCCTACCTATTGTCTAAAAGGATCCAGGATCCTCAACCCTAAACTATTGTTCAAATACAGACCATCATTGTTTTAAATCATCACAACCACTAAACAAAAAAAAAATTGGGCTCCGGCTATGTCTAGAAGTTTCCATCATTGCCCAATCTTGCAGCTCAAACCTTCACTGCACCATCACCACCAGCTCCACTCGCTTCACCCTGATCCTTACCAGCACCCCCGCCTTCAAGCATAGGGATATCCTCTACATCATCGTCGTCCTCCAACTCTGCTAACCTTGCCTTCCAGCCTTCAATATCCCATGTGCTCTTATCAAAGGAAGGATCCTGAGCCTCCGTGGCCATCTGCAGTTGTATCTTGTACATAGCTATCGCGGCAGAGACTTTGGCGTCCTGAGTAATGTCATGCTTCTCATAATCAAACTTGATCAATGCTTTGACAGCCTCATCCTTAACAGCCCGGATCTTCTTCTCAAGATCAGTGATCTTGAGATCCTTCAGCACACCCATTTGATGAAGGTCGGCAATCCGGCGATCCTGATCTTCAACGTGGCTGACATAAGATTCTATTTCAGTAAGTTTCTGCAAAAACAACAGGATATAACGTCAGACATGGGTGATCCTCAAAAACCATCAGGATAACCAACAGGGGCAGTGATCCTGACCTCGTTGACAGAATCAAGAAATTGCTGACGAAGAAGGGGGAATCCTTGAAGGTCCTCAGAAACTTTCCTCTTCTTCCCTTTACCCCTAATAGGTAATTTGGGGGCTGAAGCAGAAGGACTAGCAACCGAAGTCTTCTTCTTCGAAGACGTGACCTTGGCAAGATCATCAATCCCAAACAAGGAGGCAGATTTGGCAGACTTAGCGGATTTCCCAGCACCTACACAATCAGAACAAGATAAGTCTCCTAACTAATTTAATATTTTACTTTTTTGTAAGGATACTTACTTGACATTGTGACAGATGCGGAAGATACTTCTTGTGAATCTCGGATGGTGACTTGAAAACTTCTGGCCTCAGGGTTTAGCCTATTAAAAGCTAAAACTCTTTCTCTTGCAGCAGGGGTTAACTTGAGATGAGCAATGGAAATAGCTGCAAAGGAAAAGAAATATTAGTGATCTTCGTCAAATAAGACAGGGCTGATAGTGATCCTTCGAGGATCCTCTACCCTACCGTGAGTAGCCCACTCCTTGGGCAGATCATTCCCACCAGGGAGGGAATCCCTTCTCACGAAGAAAAAACGATGCTTCCAATTTGTGTTATTTTTGGTAACTTTCAAAACAGGATGATCCTCCCCGGCCTTCCGTTTCAACAAATATCGATGAGAGCCAAACGTGGTAAGATCATAAAGTGCGGCCAGCTCTGCCATCCCTAAATCAATCCCCTTCTGCTCGATGATCCTCTCGAAGGTATACAAGACCCTCCAGATCATCGGCATGGCTTGGATATAAGATATGCCGGTCAGAGAAAAGAAAGATTGGGTGAAGGCCGGAAAAGGATACGAATATCCTATGATAAATGGAGTTGCAGGAAAGATCACCCAGGTATCTGAAGTAAAATCACTCAAGGCAGTGGGTGTGAAGGATTTGAAAACGGCATCCGCCGGAAAGCAATGTCGAATCCTATCTACATGAGCATCGGTAAAGCAACATCTCTCCGTAGGAGAATCCTTAATGATCCCTTGGCTTTTCAGGGGACTATCCTTCTTGGAATCCTTATGTGGAGAATTCCGGAGCAACATGTTTGTGACGGAACAGAAACAGAGACGGAGTAGAAAAAACAGAGCAAAGAGAAGGAAGAAGGGAAAGAGAGAAGCAGAGGATACCTGATCAGTCTTCGGTAGCGGTTATAAAGGGAAGATATCTCGAATTTAAATGCAAAATGATCCTAACCCTATCTCCTATTTATAATGATGATTTGCAGGGATTATCACATCTCTGACGTAATGATCACAACGGCTAGTCCGAACATAACGGCTAGTTTCTTGGAGTCGCCCGTTAGAGATAAGATCGAAACAAAATATAACTCGTTTATTTACAATTAACTCCTTATATTTTGGGGGCAATTGTTAGGGCTGGATTTTACTGTAGGTGATCCTTACGCATGATCCTAACCAGTGATCCTTCTTTCTTTGGCAGACAGTGATCCTCAGCAGAACTTCAGGATCAGGATCATGGGACATTATGGTGATCCTCATACTAACGGCTACTTCCACTCAATACAATATTGTTTTGCAGGAACATCTAGCAGGATATGCTCTAGACATCATGATCCAGGAACGCGTCTTCACAAATATGGCAAGAGCTTAATCGAAGAAAGACGTTGCACAGGATATGGAAACTAGGCTTGATTTATGGGCAGCAATTTAGGCTAGATTGTCTTTATTTCTAAAAGGGTAATGAGCTGATATTTAGTCATTTTACCTAAAATAAGTCACCCACACATGTATAAATACCCATCTTCCTCATTCGGAAGAACACACACGACATACGACACAACTCTCAAACACTTAGACACTCAGTAATCCTTGTACTCAGCTCATTATCATCCAAAGTTGTAACTACATTTTTATTATATTGAAGTTGGTGATCGGTAGTTGCCATCACCCGAGGTTTTTTATGCCGGAGATCATACATTGATCAAGGGCTTTTTCCTCGTATAAATCATTGTGTCTTTGTATATTTCACATTGAAGTGATCCTTTACTTTTTCTACAAACCAAGCATCATACCCCGTTTACTTAGAGTTTGGTTGCATTATCCTTGTGTGATTTTTGACCAAAACAGTACGCACACAAGGTGTTTGATGAAATGCCTAAATGACAATAATATGTGAAATTCGTACCATACGCTTGAATGATGTGATGAATATATATGGAATGTTTGATCGTATTAGTTTCAACTTAAGAATGGTTATGGAACGAATGAGAATCATAGAAAAGAGTAAACTTAATTGATATTGGCGTTAACTATAAAGATGTTGATATGAACGGAATCGTATGTATATGTGTATATGTAACTATTTGATTATGCGGCCAAATATGTCCTACAAAATGAGTATGAAGCATAGATGGCATAATGACTATATTCTAACATGTTAATTTGTGAATGAATGTGTGTCCAAGTTGGAAGTTGAAATGCTTGATAGTTGACTTTCTGGAAAGTCAACAATGGTAGGAATGTTGTGAGGTAGATCTCTTATCATAAACGTACGGTTTAGGGAGTCAAAGTGATGCACGAAATATTTATAGCAAGATATGTAATGGCGTGTTTATATTATGCGAGTAGAAAGGATCTCATTGTTAATCTATGCTATGAGTTGCAAGAAATCCATTAATGAAAGTCAATTGTTGAGCATAGATTTATTGTGATTGATGCTTTGTGTGGCCTTGTTTACTAACAAGGGTATCAATGTATGGTCATGTAAGGATAGATAGCATGTCTACGGGCTCAAGCACGGAGGCTAATGGGTCAAAAGAAAGCATGGAACCTATGCTTGAACTTGGACGCTCAAGGTAAGTGATTTCCGTAATCACTTCTTAGTTCAAGTAAGTAATAAAGTGTTGAAATTAATTAAACATGATGTTTGAAGTTAAATATGTAGGAAAGTCTTTCGTCGTAAATGATGGGATTAAGGTTGACCAAAATGCCCTTGATGGGTATTTTGGGCAAACGATCTTAATAAGTAGTTTAGAAGCAAGTTATTGATTAGTGTAATGTCTTGGACAAGTATGGAAGCGAAGAGTATGGTCTTGGTATGTTATAAACCATTTAACGCGCAAATACCCTTAACGGGTCAAAACTAAGTATATGAACGATAATGTGTTAAGAGGATGCTAAATGTCTAAGAACTTATTATTTTATGATAGATGTCACTGATATTATTAGGTTTATAAGAGTTTATGGTAAAACAAACAAGTTACGTTGATGAATGCATGAACGGGTCGAATTGTGGGTAAGAGGGTAATAAGCCGATAGCGTGTAAGTTAAGATTTTCCTTAAGGCGGTTATGGGATTTTAAGTTCATTTGATAGGATGTGAATTTACAAGCATGTAGGAAGAAACGGGAGGTTAAACGGGTAAACGGTTCGAAAGTTACGTGCGTTTTAGTGCGTACGGACGACGAAACGAACCTGCAGAAAACTGCAAAAAAAAGAAACTAGAGGGCGTCGCCGACGGGTAGGGGGCCTAAAGGTGGGATTCTAAAGAATATGTAGTAATAGGGTACCTAAAGGTGGGATCCTAAAGAATATGTAGTAATATGGTACCTAAAGGTGGGATCCTAAAGAATATGTAGTAATATGGTACCTAAAGGTGGGATCCTAAAGAATATGTAGTAATAGGGTACCTAAAGGTGGGATCCTAAAGAATATGTAGTAATATGGTACCTAAAGGTGGGATCCTAAAGAATATGTAGTAATATGGTACCTAAAGGTGGGATCCTAAAGAATATGTAGTAATATGGTACCTAAAGGTGGGATCCTAAAGAATATGTAGTAATAGGGTACCTAAAGGTGGGATCCTAAAGAATATGTAGTAATATGGTACCTAAAGGTGGGATCCTAAAGAATATGTAGTAATATGGTACCTAAAGGTGGGATCCTAAAGAATATGTAGTAATATGGTACCTAAAGGTGGGATCCTAAAGAATATGTAGTAATATGGTACCTAAAGGTGGGATCCTAAAGAATATGTAGTAATATGGTACCTAAAGGTGGGATCCTAAAGAATATGTAGTAATATGGTACCTAAAGGTGGGATCCTAAAGAATATGTAGTAATATGGTACCTAAATGTGGGATTCTAAGTTAAGAATTTCCTTAAGTAGATACGTATGAAGGTATGTATGTATGTATGTAGGTGTGTATGTAGGTAGTATGTGCATGTGTATATATATATCCAAGTGAGTATGTACGAAAGTGTGTGCACGTATGTAGGGTTGTGAGAAGGCATGTAATAGGTATGTATGTAGACATGTATGCGTGTATGTATGTAGGTATGCACGTATGTAGGAACGTACGTATGAATGTAGGTACGTAGATTTGTAAGTAGTTATGTGTGAACGGATGCACATATGTAAGTATGTATGAAAGTATATACGCATGTATTCAATGAAATTGAGTATGGACGATAATAATAGTGTGCCTTGTGAACGAAGTGTAACGCAGGTACAATGAGAAAGTCTCACCACGGAATGTACGATCAGATGGAAAGCTGGGATGTAAAGAGTTAACGGAACAAAAAGTAAACGTGAATAAATCTTGTATGTTTATAATGCGTACTAATGTTATGAATTTAATGTGGTGAGCGCAGGTAGTACGAGTCACGCGGATCATCAAGGAACAAAGATCGAGGATCGAGTCACTAGTGAGATTGTACGGGAACGTTGATGTATATAATGTAGTAAACATAAGCTATGTTTTTACTTAGTAAATAAGTCGATTGATGGATTTATGTGAAAGAGTTATGTTAAAGTTAATTTTTAAATAAGTTAAGGTGTTTATAATGAAAGAAAGTTTATGGCTTGAACTTCCGCTGCGACTTATAGTCAAATACGTATTAGGGCGTTACAAGTTGGTATCAGAGCCCTGGTTTGAGGGAATCAAGTACGAGAAGGTAGGTACTTGAACTCAAACCTATGTGCTCTTGTGATAAGGAACCTGTACAATCCATGACTCGATCAAGATCTAAAGGTAGAAATGGTATGAAAACGTATATGTATGTATTCATATGAAGAAGCTAACGGTTTGCTATGTGCAAGGTAAGCTTAAAAGTTTGGAGAGGATGATCCGTGAATGCAGTCTAAGGTGGATGCTAAGGCAGTCAAGGATGCGAATGGACAGACGGACCCCAGGTACACAATGTTGATATGAATGGGTACCGTTGTTAAAAGAAAAAGGAAGAAGTCTCCTTGGGAGGGTAAGTACTAAACGGAAGACAACGATATTGTCTTGGTAAAATTGTAAAAATGTAGCACGAACTGAGACCCACTAATGCGGACATAAGGCGATGATTACCTGAAGGCACGGAATTAGTATGTGAATTGCGCACCTGGCCAGTACGCAAGAAGCATATGACGTTCGTGAGACCGTGGTAATTATCGCAGGTATGTCCGTTAGAATTGGGTAGCAGGTGGGCGTGCGGGTGAAGTGGGTAGTAAGGCTCTCGGGAAATTGAGAGTACTATGTAAGAGTAAAAAGTATGAGTGATAAGAATGAAGAATGTTGAATCCGTGAGACAGTACGGGTCAGCAATGTATGAATGAAATGTTTGAATCCGCGAGACGGATTCAAAGAATGAAAGATGCGAATGCAATGTTTGAATCCGCAAGACGGATTCAAAACATAGAAGGTACGAAAGGTATGAATAATGCATTCGAATCCGCGAAACATATTTAAGGTATAAAAGACGAAACTAGTCTACATAAGAAGTGTCGATAGTCTGACCGTGATTGTGTTAAATGAGTCATATGGGCAAATGTAAAGTAAAGAAACAAAAGAATGATCGTAATGAGCATGCAGACCTAAGTTATAAAACGAAAGAAGGAAGTTTTGAACAAGGTATGTGTTAAATGTGTTAGAAATCGACTCTTAGAAGTCAGAATGAATGACGGGCTATGACCCAGACAATGGTTTAAGTATGAACAAAAAGGGTAAGTTTGTTAAGAATACTAAAACGATGTAATGAATGTCTTTGTAAGTAAGCATGAATGGAAGGAAGCACGAATGTGTACTTCAATGCATCTATGATAAGTAAGAAAATTCGGTTTAACCTTAAAAGGTCAAACTGCAAAGGTTGACGAAATAAGTAACTAAAATGAAAGAATTGCGTGTAAGAAATGGAATGTAAGATATGTTATAGCATGTACGCAGGAAATATGTAACAGAATTATAGGTGTGTAATCACCTAGTGTTATGAATGTTTGAATGACATATGCTAACCGCCGTTGTTGTTGATGATAATGTTAGAACTATTGATGCGATGAAACCAATCGTATTGGTGAAAGGACGTGCACGAGCGGAAGCTCACAACATGAAGGAATGAAACTTGGCCTGTACGGCTAGTGCACGAGGAGAAGATGATCGATCAGGGTTGCGGATCGTGGTTGGGAAATGAAAAAGAGGTTAGTAAAATGCCTAACTCATGATTGGAGGGATATGAACTGTCTATACACGTGAATTAAGTAATGCATGAAGTGAAAGCGATAGTAATGTGAAATGAACGGAATGATTTAAAGATACTATAAAGGTATGCAAGGTATACGTAAATGTAGAAAAGGTAGAATAAGGTTAACGTTAAAGTTAAGCATATATGAGTATGTATAGATTTCGGGTAATGGTTAAATTCTCGTAAGATGAACTACATGATACACATACGTATGTAAACTAAATAATGCACGAAGTGAGAATAATTGTAAAGTGAAATGAAAAAGATGGTTAGAAAGTAACGTAAAGGTATGCATGGTACAAGTAATTGTAGAAAACGTAGAAGGATGATCACGTTAGAGTTAAGTACATAGGTGTGTGTAAATACAAGTCAAAGAAGTATGTATATTGAACCGTGGTTGTCAGACCAAGGAAATGAAAATGATATGCGAAATTATGATAAGGAAGGTATGGAATTGTTAGGGAGAAGTCAATGATATGAATAATGAAATAAACATGAAAGAAACATTAATAGGAACGTTTTTGAAATTGAATGATAGTCATTGTGATGAGCTCGTGGTTGTGTCGAGTGTATGTAGAGAAGGAATAATTAGTGTTAAATAAAGGTAAGAAAGGTTTCGGGGACGAAACCTCAATTAAGGGTGGTAGACTTGTAACGCCCCAAAATCTGAATGTTAATATTTGTCGGATGTTCCTTTATGACACGTCATGAAATAAATAACTAGGCTATTTAACATAGTTAAGGGTATGGTCAAAAGTATTAAGTAATGAAAGGTAGTGTCATTTATGTTTTAAAGGAAAACCCGAGGGGCTAAAGTGGAAACAACTGAAAGTTGTTTACTAATTAAAAGATCAACACACACACACACAAACACACATACGTGTGTGTTCGTGAAGCTTCAGGAGCTCTCAAGAACTCCAAACCCTAAACATGAAAGATCATCCAAATTGAAAGGCTAAATGATGCTTAAATCTATAACCGAGCATGGATTAATGATCACCAACATGAAGAGATCATAAGGTATGTTTTAAATTTAAGATTGGTGATCATGGGTGAAGTGGGTTATGCTCTAATCCGTGAGATAATACGAAATTGATTATGTATAAGGGTTAGAAACATCATATAGAACATGGGTTATGTAAGATTTGGGTTAATTTGATGTTTATATGTGAAACCCATTTGGTTATGGTGATGATAACAACTTGAATGATCACCCATGTCCAATTCTTGCTTAATATTGATGTATTTTGGCATGCATGGTAGATTCTTGTTAGAGGAATTGAAAGAAATGTGATTCTAGTATGTTTAATGATTATGTAGAAATGATTCATGATGATTAGAAGGAAGAATTTTGGTGAATTATGTATGAGGTTAGAAGGATATGCATGAATTAGTTGTACATTAAGCTTAGATGGTAGTACGCACACAAGGTGTTTGATGAAATGCCTAAATGACAATAATATGTGAAATTCGTACCATACGCTTGAATGATGTGATGAATATATATGGAATGTTTGATCGTATTAGTTTCAACTTAAGAATGGTTATGGAACGAATGAGAATCATAGAAAAGAGTAAACTTAATTGATATTGGCGTTAACTATAAAGATGTTGATATGAACGGAATCGTATGTATATGTGTATATGTAACTATTTGATTATGCGGCCAAATATGTCCTACAAAATGAGTATGAAGCATAGATGGCATAATGACTATATTCTAACATGTTAATTTGTGAATGAATGTGTGTCCAAGTTGGAAGTTGAAATGCTTGATAGTTGACTTTCTGGAAAGTCAACAATGGTAGGAATGTTGTGAGGTAGATCTCTTATCATAAACGTACGGTTTAGGGAGTCAAAGTGATGCACGAAATATTTATAGCAAGATATGTAATGGCGTGTTTATATTATGCGAGTAGAAAGGATCTCATTGTTAATCTATGCTATGAGTTGCAAGAAATCCATTAATGAAAGTCAATTGTTGAGCATAGATTTATTGTGATTGATGCTTTGTGTGGCCTTGTTTACTAACAAGGGTATCAATGTATGGTCATGTAAGGATAGATAGCATGTCTACGGGCTCAAGCACGGAGGCTAATGGGTCAAAAGAAAGCATGGAACCTATGCTTGAACTTGGACGCTCAAGGTAAGTGATTTCCGTAATCACTTCTTAGTTCAAGTAAGTAATAAAGTGTTGAAATTAATTAAACATGATGTTTGAAGTTAAATATGTAGGAAAGTCTTTCGTCGTAAATGATGGGATTAAGGTTGACCAAAATGCCCTTGATGGGTATTTTGGGCAAACGATCTTAATAAGTAGTTTAGAAGCAAGTTATTGATTAGTGTAATGTCTTGGACAAGTATGGAAGCGAAGAGTATGGTCTTGGTATGTTATAAACCATTTAACGCGCAAATACCCTTAACGGGTCAAAACTAAGTATATGAACGATAATGTGTTAAGAGGATGCTAAATGTCTAAGAACTTATTATTTTATGATAGATGTCACTGATATTATTAGGTTTATAAGAGTTTATGGTAAAACAAACAAGTTACGTTGATGAATGCATGAACGGGTCGAATTGTGGGTAAGAGGGTAATAAGCCGATAGCGTGTAAGTTAAGATTTTCCTTAAGGCGGTTATGGGATTTTAAGTTCATTTGATAGGATGTGAATTTACAAGCATGTAGGAAGAAACGGGAGGTTAAACGGGTAAACGGTTCGAAAGTTACGTGCGTTTTAGTGCGTACGGACGACGAAACGAACCTGCAGAAAACTGCAAAAAAAAGAAACTAGAGGGCGTCGCCGACGGGTAGGGGGCCTAAAGGTGGGATTCTAAAGAATATGTAGTAATAGGGTACCTAAAGGTGGGATCCTAAAGAATATGTAGTAATATGGTACCTAAAGGTGGGATCCTAAAGAATATGTAGTAATATGGTACCTAAAGGTGGGATCCTAAAGAATATGTAGTAATAGGGTACCTAAAGGTGGGATCCTAAAGAATATGTAGTAATATGGTACCTAAAGGTGGGATCCTAAAGAATATGTAGTAATATGGTACCTAAAGGTGGGATCCTAAAGAATATGTAGTAATATGGTACCTAAAGGTGGGATCCTAAAGAATATGTAGTAATATGGTACCTAAAGGTGGGATCCTAAAGAATATGTAGTAATAGGGTACCTAAAGGTGGGATCCTAAAGAATATGTAGTAATAGGGTACCTAAAGGTGGGATCCTAAAGAATATGTAGTAATATGGTACCTAAAGGTGGGATCCTAAAGAATATGTAGTAATATGGTACCTAAAGGTGGGATCCTAAAGAATATGTAGTAATATGGTACCTAAAGGTGGGATCCTAAAGAATATGTAGTAATATGGTACCTAAAGGTGGGATCCTAAAGAATATGTAGTAATATGGTACCTAAAGGTGGGATCCTAAAGAATATGTAGTAATATGGTACCTAAATGTGGGATTCTAAGTTAAGAATTTCCTTAAGTAGATACGTATGAAGGTATGTATGTATGTATGTAGGTGTGTATGTAGGTAGTATGTGCATGTGTATATATATATCCAAGTGAGTATGTACGAAAGTGTGTGCACGTATGTAGGGTTGTGAGAAGGCATGTAATAGGTATGTATGTAGACATGTATGCGTGTATGTATGTAGGTATGCACGTATGTAGGAACGTACGTATGAATGTAGGTACGTAGATTTGTAAGTAGTTATGTGTGAACGGATGCACATATGTAAGTATGTATGAAAGTATATACGCATGTATTCAATGAAATTGAGTATTGACGATAATAATAGTGTGCCTTGTGAACGAAGTGTAACGCAGGTACAATGAGAAAGTCTCACCACGGAATGTACGATCAGATGGAAAGCTGGGATGTAAAGAGTTAACGGAACAAAAAGTAAACGTGAATAAATCTTGTATGTTTATAATGCGTACTAATGTTATGAATTTAATGTGGTGAGCGCAGGTAGTACGAGTCACGCGGATCATCAAGGAACAAAGATCGAGGATCGAGTCACTAGTGAGATTGTACGGGAACGTTGATGTATATAATGTAGTAAACATAAGCTATGTTTTTACTTAGTAAATAAGTCGATTGATGGATTTATGTGAAAGAGTTATGTTAAAGTTAATTTTTAAATAAGTTAAGGTGTTTATAATGAAAGAAAGTTTATGGCTTGAACTTCCGCTGCGACTTATAGTCAAATACGTATTAGGGCCTTACATGTGCATTCAAAAAGATAAAAAAATTAAAAAGTTTTAATACTTGAATGATTGTACCATTTTTACACGATTCCTCGTCGATTACGACTCGAGGCGGGTTCATTCTCCGGATAAACTTCTGATACTCATCTTCCATGTGTCGAGAGTAACTCGTACCTATAGTTTCTAAACAAATAAAAAACCCATAAGAATCACAAACATTTCATAATTTAATCATGAAATAGAGGATTTTGAAGCAAAAAAAACATACCAATTGCAGATATTGATGCATATGAGACACGTGACCTCTGTTTTCTTAATTTATCAAGGTTAAAACCTGGAAAAAACTTTTGAAAGCTATGAAAAAGGAATTCTTTGGATCAATAACAATCACATTACTACATCTATTTGATAAAGAAAACTCAAATTCAAGCATGCATTAACCCTATAATTCATAATATAGTCAAAATTAAATACTAAAATAAGAAAACAATATCACAAAAGTTTGCTTTTAGCAATAACCTTATAAAACTTCAAGACGCCGCCAATGACAAATAGATACATCTTTACCAGCACCCGTCTGAACTGTTTTCGAATACCTTGGGTTTATTCATGTTGTTAACGGTTAGTTTTTCACTTTCTCCCTGACAATCACATGAAGTATTAGTTTGTTTACCGGATAATAATTCTACAAATACAATAACATTGGTAAATATTATGAATAAAAAAACAGTACAGCACCTGAGTTTATGGATTATATCATATGTTTTGGTTGAAAGTTTGTTTAGATTTATTGTTTATATATATCATATCGTTTTGTTTGCATATTCTATATGCCATATATTAATATATACAAAGATGTAATGGATTGTTCCATTGTTAAAAAAATGAGTTATTTTTAGCTAGACGTAAATCATAGTTAATCGACCATAACCGACTCGCTATAACCTCTGAAACCGATTAACCAAAACCGTCATATTCGGTCGGTTGTGGTTATGGTTATCCATTAATCGAAATCGTGGTTATGGTTATGACTTTTGGTCAAAAGCGACTCAGACCGACCCATACATACCCCAACATAAAGGAATGATACCAGGATTCCTCTTCAATTTTTTAGGGAGTGTTTATAACTTGGTAGAAAGTTACAGAACCTACATACTTAGTACATTTTTCTTCATCTTTTGCTTTTAGGTTTGTCAAAGTCGATTTATCCAATAAAAGATTTTTTAAACAACAAAATCAATTAGTGGTCACTTTGTATAAACTCTAAAGCACTTGATGAATTTCTCAAACATTGACTTAATTTGACCATCTTCTAAGCCAGAACTGAGATTCCTTAATTATGTTCAACCAAAGCGCTAAGCAAATTTTTAGCACTATATCCTAATAAATTAAGAGACATAATACTTTCCTAAATTTTGAAGTATAAAGATGAATAGGGAGAGAGCACATATACCCAGAAAGAACCATGCCACTCAAATCGGCCACCTCTGTTAATGCTGCCTTCGACTGCTTCACACTATCCACTGTCGCTTTTGACCCTTCTATAGAAAATATTCCTGTTTGGTTCCTAACGTCTGATGGGTTGACGTGATAAAAACAGGTAAAAGGAAATGATTGCACTCCCTCCTTTGCTCCAGGATCAACCAAAGCTCGTTAAGGCACCATCTGGATTTTGCATAGTTCTTCGACAGTACAACTATGGATGCCCTAGATTTGATTATTATCGTCTCTATTTCCGAAGTCAACCTGAACAATGAAACCTAAATGAACGATTTGTATTAGTTAAGTCAAAACAACCTCCATTCTAGTTCCTATAACAAAAATTGCAAAAACAAAAAAAATACAAACCTGCTATTAGTTAAGTCATCCAGTTCTTTAGCTGCTAATATAATCGCCCCTTCAATAAATTTCACTTATTTTCCATTTCTGAAATCAACTCGTCGAAACCCTCGCCGTCATCACCGGAGGTGGCCGCTAGGGCATTCTATAGTCGAACCCATTAACATTAACAAAAGAATTAAGATAGAACATATTGATAATCAGAAAAATAAGAATGTTTACCTGATGCTTGAATCGTATGGATAGTAGATGACTGAAACCAGAAAAACACGAGGTGAGATCTAGGGTTTTCATGAAATGGTGAAAAAGAAACGCATATTCACAATCAGAACCAAAACTCTGATTAATAATGGTAGCCGGAACGTACCTATGATTAATAATGATGAATCGATGAAGGAAGAACTGGATGAAGGAAAGGACTGTCGAAAAGAGAAAGTGTGAATGAGAAGAATGAAGCGGCTGAAGAATTTAGGTCACAAAGTTGCGGACCATTCATAAAAGGAAAACATTTTGAAGAGAAGATCAGTTGCTTGGAATGGAGATGGAGAATGGAGATGGAGGCTCTCTAGGGTTTTGGAAAAGAAACACAGATATCGTACAAATGGAAGTCGGGTCAAAATTAAAGGAAATGGATCCCGCGTTAACCCATATACACGAATTTTTATGACCCGAATTTTGGAGCCAAAACCAATTTTTAGAGTGCCTATGGTGATGCCACATCATTTTCCAAGCCCTTATATCATGACACATCAGCCCTTATTTATCATGTTTATATATATATATATATATATATATATAGATTCTTAGTGAACTATGTAAAACACTCAGTATTAGATTTTGAATATTATTATAGACATGTGAGTTTATTAACTTGGAAAAGTTTTTGTAAAGTCGCATTTTGGCTTTAAAATGTGTATTTTATTATTAAATCTTGATTAATTGAGACGGGTGTTACACGACACTCATTGTAGTTGCCGAAATAGAAACTTAAATAATAAAGTTGTGATATTCTTTAGAACTAATAGTATATATAATATTTAACTGAATTAATATTAGTGTGTGCTTATACTAAACTGTAATGAAAATGTTCATGTCACATCGTCATAAACCTCAATCCATTATGAGCAAGTGAAAGCTAAGGGTGAGAAGGGCAGTCCTCTCTTAGGGGAGTGACATCTCTTACAAAAAACCAATCAGCACGCGCCACGTCAACTCCCCCCTTAACTCCCCCCACACCCTCAATTTGATGGCGGCACTCCTCTCTTAATTACATCTCATCATCTTCTTTCTCTCTCTCTCTCAGCATCTTCTCTCTCTCTCTATCCTCTCTTTTTGTGCGGTGAAAACCCACTGCTCCCCACTCGCCGCAAACACTCCCCGAGGGGTCGGCGGCGGTGTTCTCGCTCGGGGACTACACACCCCGCACCCCTCCCTGCAAAGCGCCCCAGACACCCTAATAATACACTATGGGCAAGTGAAAGGTAATTTCTTAAAATATTTTGTGTTATTTTGTATAAACTAGTAAAATGAACCCGCATTATACGATGTGGACTCAGTTGGTATTATTTAACGAAAACCAAAACTAAAAATGTAGTGGGATACTTAAAGATGTACTTCCTGAAACTATTGAAATGAATATTGATTATGATTTTGATAAAACCGATACTAGTACAAACGTTGTTCGGTCAAAATGAATATAGTACGGATAATGTAATAGCCCAAAATTTAGAAGATTTTATTAATATCTGAAAACAATATTGTCACACCCCGATATGTTGCGAATTATCGGTCAGAGCGACATGATTGACCAAAGATTATGGCAACTATTAAGAATTTAAATATTTATTCATGTCATAACTAACAATGTCACATAATTATATAAGTTCCAAATAATTATTGACTAGTTTTAACCATTTAAGCTTCTTTCAACTCCGTGACATGGAAATCACAAACGGATCAGTCATATACACATTCTAATTAAAAACGAAACTAAATCTAACGAAAATTGTACAAACGTTACATGGAAAACATATGTATTTTGCGATACATCAGGAAGTTTAACCAATTTCAGGGTGAAAATTTATGTATAACTAGTGATATTCCCCCACGCTTCGCGGCGGGGATTAATTCAGTATCAATTTGGTTCGTTACAGTACCTACACTCGATATAGTAATTGAAAGAGAGCACTACATCGAATGAAAACAAAAAAAACACATATTGATATGGTACCTATATATCTTGTTCGGTTGATATCGACTCGGTTCGCTTGCATTTTATATTTATTTTATTTCAACATTACGATTTTTTTTTTGAAAAACGGATATTCTGCCGCTATTGTACCAAGCCCAGTCGAAATCAATTGAACAACATTTGTATCGGTACCAATATTTTTTTATTTTTAGTTTTTTTGCTTTCAATAAACTGATACTGTATCGCTACCATATTGTACCGAACATCATCGGTACCGGTATACATTCCGTTGTATTGTTTCCTATTTGATAACAGGTACTTTGATCGTATCTGGAAAGTTATATGAAAGAACAAAATACACTTAAATCAATTAAAGTAATAAACCAATAAAATAATGAAACCTTAGAAAAAACAATATTGAAAAAAATAAAAAAACAATTGTTCCCCTTTTTTTATTTCAACATTACGATATATGTTTTTAAAACGGATATTGTGTCGCTATCGTACCAAATTCAATAAAAAACCGATTGAATAACATCTGTATCCGTATCAATATTTATTTTTAGTGTTTTTGCTTTCGATAAATTAATATCGTATCGCTACCATACCGTACTAAACAACATCGGTATCAGTAGACATCCATTTTTATGATTTCTTGTTTGATAAATGGTATTTTGATCATATCTTAAAAGTTATATAAAAATATAAGTTTAAATCAATTAAACTAATAAAACAATATAATAATAAAAACCTTGAAAAAAAAACAATATTAAAAAAAAGCACGGCCTCTTTCTATTCATATGTATAATACTAAAATTGAAAGAAGAGATTTATATATCCTATTAAAATTGGAAAAAAAGATTTGATGTTCAAAAGAGGCATTTCTAAAATCATTTATTATAATAAGGATTAGTCGGGTCAACCTTTTACGATCCGAACTTATTTAGACTAAACGAAACTATTTTCATATCAGGATTTATGTAACGTTCACAATTGCCACACTTAACTTATACCATAAGTCACTAGTGTTTCCCTACTTCGCTATCAATATCATTCTTTTTTCAACAATAGCTTTTAATGGCGTGTGGCCTCCTCCGTGTCACATCTATTCATAATTTTTAACATACATACCATAAGCAATTCCTTTTGAAGAAAAACTATGTTAAATAATATGGCAATGGGTCTTTTGTCGTTTGTGTTTTAGTACCATGGTTAGCAATTTATCGGATATACAAAATTGTAAGTTATAAGTTATAACATTCAAGGTTTACTTTAAACCGTCAAGTTTTGAACAATGTCTCCATAACCAGATAGGCGGTTTAACCGATTATCTTACCGGTTCATTGATCGAACCGCTTGAATGACTGATATGCTAAATAATTTAAATGTAAAAGAAAAAAGTGATTGAACCGTTCGAATGATTGGCATGCTAATAAATTAAATGTAAAAGAATAATATGAAAATACTTTGTCTTTTTATTAAGGATTATTGGATTTTATTACCCCCAATTATTGGCTATTGGCCGCTGTCACCCTCAACTGTCACTTTGACCTCTGTCACCCCCAACTTAACACTTAGTGTGTTTTGTCACCACGCCGTTAACTGATCACTAACTTTTGATCATGTTACTATACTTTTAGGGGTGTCATAGGGATCTTAGGAAGGTTTTAGGGATCTTATGACACCCCCAAAAGTATAGTAACGGGATCAAAAGTTAGTGATCTGTTAACGACATGGTGACAGGACACACTAAGTGTTAAGTTTGAGATGGCGGGCGTCAAAGTGATAGTTGGGGGTGGCAGCGGCCAATAGCCAATAGTTAGGGGTGATGAAATCCAATAACCCATAATAATACCTTGAATAAACAAAATAGAAAGTCTAAAATACTAAATAAGATTTTGCATAAAAATAAACCAAAAATTAATCAGGTTTGCATTTCAATCCAGCTGATAGCCAGCCAGGCGATTTAGATACACACAACCAGACCGGTCATGTGTCCGGTTCTTGGCCCAAGCGGTCCACTTTGAACATGATTTATGAATGCACCAGTGTTAAGATTGTCGAATGTTTGAACTGACGGTGGTGAGTTGGCTATTAGCCATGTGAAGGTGGTGGATAAGACATTTAAGTTGCTGATTGTGGTGCCCAATTCAGTAACTCATAGAAAATCGATATTTTGGAATATGTGGCCTTAAAGCATATATGTGTAGTTGGTGGTTGAGATGTCTATGCTAGAAAACAATAACAAATACCAACAAAACAAGGCTAGAATAGTCATTTGAAACTTCTTCATATATCTATCTAGAGTAAATTGTCTAAGCTTTATTCAAATTTGTTATTTTTGTCCAAATAGTTTTTTTTTCTCCTCTGTGTTCCTGATTTTTCTCTTTTATCCTCATTTTGATCACATTGCCTAACTCTATCCAAAAACCTTATTTTTAACCAGTGATATTTTGAGGATTTTCAATTTAAATCTTTTAAATTGTCATTTTGATCCATTCTTTTTTTATATTAAAAAAATAAAAGAAAAATATCTAATTAGCGGGACCCACCCCTACCCTTCCCTTCTTCATCAAATCCGCTCTCTCTTCCTTCACCTCACTTTACATCTTTCACCCAACACCATCATAAACACCATCCACCACCACCATCAACACGATCCACCACTCCCACCACCGTCACTACCCTCGTCAGTCTCTCTCCACTGCCACGACCATCACCACCCACCACCATCACTACCCTCGTTAGTCAAACCCACATACCTCAAGTATAATTAACAACAACCTGTGGTGAGACAAGGTAGATTTTAACATCATCATATTTGGCTAAAAGATAGGCTAGAGAATGAAGTGTTCGTCCATTAGCAAGATCGCCAACAAGTCCAACTTTAATCCGTCCAGCTTTCCGATTTCCCGTTGAATTGTGTACATGTCAAGAAGAGCCTGAGTAGGATGCTGACCTGGACCGTCATCGACATTAATTACTAGAATGTTAGTTGTCATCCCTTAGCAGCACCACTTTCAAAGTGCCTCATCACAATAATATGTTAATACCCCTCCGCAGTTCTAATTGTATTTGAAAATTTAAAAAAAAAAAAAGACGAGGGTAGTGATGGCGGTGGGTGGTGATGGTCGTGGCAGTGATGAGAGGCTGACGAGGGTAGTGACGGTGGTGGTAGTGGTGGATGGTATTGATGGTGGTGGTGGCTGGTGTTGATGGTGGTTGTGGTTGTGGTTGGTGTTTATGGTGGTGTTAGGTGGGAGATGTAAAGTGAGGTGAAGGTATAGAGAGAGAGAGAGAGAGAGAGAGAGAGAGAGAGAGAGAGAGAGAGAGAGAGAGAGAGAGAGAGAGAGAGGGTTTGATGAAGAAGGGGAGGGTAGGGGTGGGTTTCACTAATTAATATTTTTCTTTTATTTTTTCAATATAAAAAATAGATCAAAATGACAATTTGAAAGATTTAAATTGAAAATCCTTAAAAATATCACTGGTTAAAAATAGGGTTTTTAGATGGAGTTAAGCAATGTGATCAAAATGACAACAAAAGGGAAAAGTAAAGGACCTAGAAGAGGAAAAAAAACTATTTGAACTAAAATAACAAATTTAGACAAACCTCACAGACTAAAAAATGACAACTTACTCTATCTAACTATTTAAATTTTGAAAACTCTGAAATATAAACTATAATCGAATCTATCTAAAATCTTAAATCGGTGTTGCTCGAATTGAGAAGGACCGGATGCGCATACACAACTTTTCGATTTAGTACTTGTGAAGCTTCTTATTCGGACTGTCCGGTTAAAAAGAGAACACAATCAGTGACGAGACCAATTTTTTTAAGATCTAACTTCTTAAATTTTCTTTCTTTTTTTTTCAAACCCCCATTTGCTATTAAGACTCCATATTTTGTTTATTTTAGACTTTATATTTTGTTAACATTTCAAGTACACATCAAAAGATTAAATAGTTTCACATTTTTTTATAAACTAGTAGGTTGATATCTTTAACTCTTATATTATATTTAAGATGTCATCAGTAATTTTAACCGGTTAAGTGGACTTGTAAGACAGTTGATTCGATAACAGGTCAAGATATAAAAAAATTTATTGTGTAAAGAGTAATTTAAAAAGTTTATGTTTAAGTAAAAAATAATGGATGGTTTGTCTTGTCTCTTTTAAATATTTGACAATCAAAATTTATTTACATAGACGATTCCAATATTGAATTACTAGGTTATAACCTCGTGTATTACACGCGTTGAAAAAAAATGTAATTTTACATACTAAATAATAAACAATATATCTTTAAAAACCTCATTTATTACACGAATTGAATAAATGTAATTTTATATATTAAATAATAAAAAATATTATATTTTTAAGAACCTCGTGTATTGTAATTTATATACCAAACTAGGTTATAATCCGTGAATATTCACGGGTTGTTAATCTATCTTTCTAAACAAATAATAAATAAATATATATTAATAAATGAAAAATTGCATGATGAATAAGGTGGATGAATAAATGATAAGAATGCCTGTATGAGTAAAAATTAATAAAATGTAATACTGAGAACATCAAACTTGTTTTTTATTCGTTCATAATCATAGCATAAAGAACACTAAACAATTTAAACAGCACCTTCTTCATTAACTTCTACTTTAACATGTGTAAGACGTCGTTGAGGAATACAGACCAAATCTTCCGTGCCTTTAAAAACCATCATTTCAAATTTTGACTCCGAAATCATTTCAAATATAATGTAGTGTTCATCTTCAATTTTCATGTCTTCTTTAATTTGCTTTCATCCAATAGTCATATAATAAGTTTGACCATGTTTTTCCATAAAAACTAACCATGTACGGTTAGGATAAGTTGTTATAGTAACATGGTTCGTCGGTATTATGTTCTTCAACTTATGATGAACAAAAAATCTATCGATAAGCTGCAAGTCCCAAAAAATAAAATTATATTAATTTTTTTTATAAAATTAGTCAAATATTAATATATTAATATATTACAAATATAAAAAAATTACCAAATGATCTTTATGTTAAGAGAATATTGGTGTTTGGCAATATAAGAAATCATCTTGAGCAAGTGCCAAATCTTGATAGAAGTATATTAGTCGAAAAGTTAGACTACTTTCGTACTGAAACAAAAGCAATGACTTATTTGGTAATAATAGTGACTGAATCATATTGAACCATCCGTCGTGAAAAAAACATGAAGAACCTGCTTTCCTAACCCTGACGGTAAAAATTCTTCGATCAGTGGTAATTATTTGAACCATACCATCAAGAGCTAAATTAAAATCTGCTACCCAATTGTGGTAATTCCCCGATAAAATCTATATACAAAGTAAAAATTAAAAGCAACATATTATAAATAGATAAACTTGAAGATAAAATCAACATACCCGAGATTTCATATTGTTGTCTGATAGATAAAGTAAAAAACAATTTAACATCTCCATTGATATATGAAATTTGAAGAGGATGAAGATTATTATTTATTATGTATATTTATAAGAAAACCTTACTTATGTTTATAGTAATAGTCTCAATTATGGAAATTTATTTGTCTATTATGTGCATAAATATATGATGATTTTATAAAAGAAGATATAATAGTAAATTATATTGCTTACAAATTGGGAATTAGAAAAGGAAAAATTGAAGAGGACATTATTTAACAAAATTTAAGGAGTATATTGATAATAATAAAAAAATAACCGGATTGTTTTTTTTTTCGTTTTTTTATTAAAAGTATAAAGTTAACAAATTTGTTTGAAATAATATTTAATAGTTTCTATAATTTGATTAATATATATATTTAGAAACAGTTTTAGTAACTATATAAAAATAAAAGTTAATTATCCATAGGTCCATTGTTTATAAAAGTCAAATCTTAGTGAATTTGAAAACATATCTTTCTTCATAATCGAAAAATATATTTAGATTTTAGTTATTTATTTTTATTTTTTAGCTTATATGGTTTAAAGAATATCAAAACAAAATTTTAAAAACAATGGCAGTAATGACGATTTCTAACGTTTTATTCCTCTGCATTTGAAAAATAATCAGGCAAATATTAAGAAAACAAAACACGCTTGTAATAATGGTTCATGTATAACATTTGAAGGATAATCAACTGCATTTTATTGTGGAATCTAATTAACATCAATAAATCATTCTTACATAGTATAAAGACAATGATAATAACATCAAACACTAACACCATTCAACCACATATTTAATTAAGTTTTTTGTACCATTACCAAACATCTACATAAACTAAACCATAACAAACTAACCAAAGTTTTAATGTCCATCACCACAACCATCAAAATGTAAACCACAAAAATACTAACCAACAACTTAGCAAACCATAGCTGTTATAACCAGCAGATGGACGATATGAACTACAATCAGATTTTTTAATACGTTGTCGGCCTTGGCAATCTTTTTTCATTTTCTCGACTGTCTCGGATCCGTCAGCAATAACTTTAGCTTTTCCTTTTCCTTTAACCTGTTGTGAAAGAAAAATGTTAGCACATCCAAGTTTTTACATCTTAAATGTTTATTGAAATTTATAGCTATGACCATACCGCATCATATTTCATATACAAAAGGTAATCAATTAAGTAGCATCTATTCATCAATCGCACATATATATTCAGATTAATAGCAATAAACCAAAGATGTTACAAAACCATTAGATACTTAAACATCGCATTGAACATAATCGGAATCGCAATCATGATTAAAACAGAAGGAAACATACGGCAAAGATAAATGATAAACAAACTTATAAAAAAAATATTACATGACATTGAGAGGTAGCAGACGGAGTATTTTTCAAAGCATCATTCTTTGTATTCCAACCATCCTTGAATTATATAAAATAAAATAGTAGCACAATTAAATAGTATACGTATCTAATAGATATAATAAGATCTGTTACAAATTTGAACTTATACACTTACCGGGTTCTTAGCATCTTCCATATCAATTTGAGCAGCTATATGTCGATCAAACTTGGAGTCATCAGTATCCTAAAAAATGACATCATAAATATAAAAAAATAAGAATACAACAATGTCTTGGTTGTTAAAGTTTGTTAGTATATATTAAAAAAATAGTTACATACATTAAAAATAGACTCAAAATTTGGAAGTTGAAAGTCACCAACACTATCACCAGAAAGACCTTGTTCAACATGACTTTCGTTAGTCTCATACTTCTCCTTGTGTTTAGACTACATATAAAAAATCCACATTAGTAACAATGTTAAAATAAAGTTCAACTAATAAGATAGTATTAATAAATAATTAATAATAAATTATATAACACTAACCGCAGTCAATAAATCAAATCCTTCATCTCCATAAATAGAATCGTCCAAAACAACAACTTCAACTTTCTTGAAATATATTTCAGTACCTGTTAAGTGATTAAAAATAGATACCTCGAAAGTTTTATATCCAACACTCGTAAACAACATAGTAGAGCGAGTATCTAACGAAAGATCGTTAATCAGCTTAGAGAAACCATCAGTGAAGGCACTTCTGTCTGGCCATCCCTCCATCTTAACATTCCAATACCTATTTCCAATATACAGAGTTGCCTCTCCACCTTTAAACCTTTTCCCGTAAAAATCTTTCCAGAATTTGTCAGCCAGGAGCTGAAAATTATTTACAAAATAACATAAACAAACCGTAAAAAACAAAAAAAAAATTCTAAAACAGACTTATTATATTATAAATATGACTTACAATAAAGGTATCATCAAGAGCAACCTTAGAGATGAAGGAGTTCTCGAAAACGCATGATTTAAATATAGAAACATAAAATGTCGATGTTCCAATAGCCTTGACCAATAGATAATCATTCTTTTTGAGACCAGAATCTTTAACAAATTTGGTGAATCCATCACCTAAGACAGGTCCCGAAACATTTCTTTTAAGTCTAACGACCCAGGATAAGTCATCATCAATAAGTTCAAGACATTGACAATATGGAACTTTTCCTCCCCACAATAAGCTTGCAAAATCATACGGTATTTCCTATGAATCGAAACAAAAAACATATAAGCTTAAATAACTTATTGTTTGTTGATAAAATGAAAACCAAAGAAACATACAAAAAATATAGGATCACAATCATCAATCAACTTTAAAAACGAAGGAGCGTTGTTTTTAGGATCCATAACTGCAAAGGAAATAAGGAATTTAAAAAAAAAAATATAATTGTAACTTATTTATAGAAACAACTAGGCTATCACCCGGGAACATCCCGGGTTAGGAAAATTTAGTTTTCAATAATAAAAGGTACATAAACAACATTTTGAACCTCTTAAGTTTCTTGTTTCCCTTCCCACCACATTTTTTTTGCTCGGTTTCATCAGTATTCCAACATTGCCTCCCTACGTATTCAAAGTTCTCATGTAAAATAATTCCTTTTTAATTCATAATGAGATCTCTGTATAAAAATGTTTTCGCAACCCATACACCAGTGGTGGCTTTGATGGTGTGCGGGGAGGACCTCCGCACAAGGCCCATGATTTCGAGAAGCACATTATTTGTAAAAAAAAATCCGATATATGTATATGTTAATATTTTTTTAAATAGTAAACACGTAAAAATTTCAATGTAGGTCCAATTACAAATCGTTTATCATGGTTTAGAATTTAGCCCACTTGAAATTACGTTTATTAAGCCCGATAATAATTTGATTTAAAAAAATAATAATAAAACATTACGGAAGGGCACATTTCTTCAAGCTCGAACAGGGTACGTGAATTCTCAAAGACGCCTCTGACATAGGCCTAAAAAGACACGCCATGGTGGATGAATAGCCAAAGGGGCCTATTACCCATAATTTTTTTGGATCACACCATTTGTTTAACTCAACAACATATTTCACCTCATCATCTGAATATATATATATATATATATATATATATATATATATATATATATATATATATATATATATATATATTAATAAATGAAAATATACCATGTAGTTGTGAATCTTTATAATCCGGGAACTTTCCGGGCAGAAAAATCCATTTATAATCTAATTATGTCATTAAAAAAATTAAAAGACATGTTTTCAAACGTTATTGAGTGTTTAAATAAATAAGTCAAAATTTGGTGTCGATACTATGCGGTACCAATGTTGAAATTAAAAGACATGTTTTCAAACGTTATTTGCCGTAAAATAACATTTTTTTTCCATACGACGCCTCCTTCCTTTTCTTTACATGTACACCCCTATGCTATGCGACACGGTACCGGTTAAGCCAAAGCACTTATGAAGAAATGAGTTGAGCCAAACCACTTTTTTTACCATAGTCCTAAAGAAATAAAGGCACTTATGTTTTTAGCTTTTTTAACCGAAACCCGATTACCAAAACCTGACCCAATGCTACCTAAACTGAGTAAGAAGAACCCGAACCCAATTATTATTAATACTCGAACCTGAATACTCATATTCAGTTTGGTAATCAAATCTTTCCTGAAAAGAAAGAACCCAAGGAACCCCGACCCAATTATTAATTCTCGAACCCGGATACCCATCTACAACAGATGAAATTATTTTCAAAGTTAACCACTACAATCTTTACAACTCCTAAAACTGATAAAACAAAAACACATCATCAATGAAGCCATCTAAATTTTCTTAATTCATTGATAACCTTGGTATCCAGACGTCCTCCATTGGCCACTTCTCTACAACCATCTAGTAATGCATCAATATATTCAGCCTATGCCTCTACTGGAGTAGCTTCAACACAACCACCAACCTCAGTTGCTATTAAACTAATTTGGCCATCTTTTCCAAACTTCTTAACCTAGTTTTAGCATCACAAACATCATCTAAACTACTAATAACCGTGAATACATCACAAGCAAAAGAAAACATTCTGTTAAGATAGATGTCAACACAATCGGAGAATATCAAATGCTAACTTATGTAAAACTGTTTCGACCACAAAATAAAACAAATAACATTTACAAAATTACCATGCAAGGTTATATGAAAACACAAGGTAATGGATTCAAAACAGCTTCAATATATGATAAGTGTCCATTAGGTCATTAAATTCAAGAACTATCTTATGCACAAAAAAATAGCTAAAACACAAATCTCACCACAAGAAAAAACGTGTAGCATCCCTCTTAGGCAAGGTCTCATAAGACCAACTTTTGCTTGTCAAGAAGCTCCCTCGGTTGCGGGAGTTTGGTAACTTGCTTAAACATTTCGACGCTTTATACCCTTGTCTTCAAAATCTAAATTCATATTTTTCTTTTTGTTATCCTTTTCAGGCAGGATGACCTTAGCGTAACTTTTGACAACTCTTGTTCTTTGTAGACCAGAGAACTAAAGCTTCCTACATATAGAATATGTACATACATAAATAAATTAGGGAACCATGAATATGAATTAAATAGCTGATATGCTTTATCTTGCTTAAACAATTCTTTTGCCTCAAATCTCAAAATAGATGATAACTCTTAGGGAACCATGAAAATGAATTAAATACAACATTAATCCCTTGAAATCATAACATTTTATCTAACTTAAAAACAATTACTATAAGTAGCTGAACGAATGATGCTCATCAATGTATCAGAAGGGTTGGGTCCTCTGGTGACTCGGGGTATGTAAACATAGATCAACCACATCACAAAAGTTCATTTGACAAAAACTTAAAATCAAATACATGTGAAAAATTGGCAGAGTGGGTGACAAATATATGAGTACGTCAAAATGGATAATTTTAAGTGCAATATGCCTAGTTAAGCCAACCCTTATTTTATTTTACTTAAATAGTCAATTTGTTAGAAATGTTTAAAAAATATTAGTTAACAATACATTAGCATAATTTATTTAAGTATAGAGATTTATTGCACCAATATGTTCTTGCATTGCATCCAAAAGATATGTTTAAGATCAATCATCTTGCCATAGTTAGACGATAGACCCTAATTGATCAATGTATAATCTCTAGATGCTTTAGCTTATGAAAGGAAGTGATCATTATGTGCCCCAACCCTACAAATTAGATGTGGCTATTTCGACACCTTTTTACAGGTAAATGGGTCGAATTGAGTTAAAACTGTCAACAATTCACAAACTTGGTATGAGTGGCCTCCAGGCATATTTTTAATCATTTGAGTGTACCTTCGACTTAGTAAAAAGTTTAGCTTTTTCAAATGAAGAGGTCTGTAATACACTCGTGCCAGTAAGATAACCAAAACAATTTTTCAAACGTTTTTAATAGAAAGCTTTGATAATTTTTTTCAAATAGGTATTTACTTCTTTACTTAGAGGACAATTTGATATAGGTAACTAAATATACCATGTTCCTTCCTGTAGTTTTAGATAATTGAAATTTATTTTTTCAAATGAAAAAGAATGCAACTATACTCCACATTAGGGTTATTTAATTTCTTATATACCCGGGTCAAAAACACGGGTATAGATATCCAGTGCGGGATCCGTATAGAAAATATCACTTTTTCTCACATTTTCCCGCCAAAACACCTAAATGGTTGCACCAGGAGATGACATGTGTCCCAAACCTTATTCATTTATTATATATATAGATTAAAGCTCATAAAGCAAAAAAAAAGGAGACATATATTTAGGTTATAAAAGTGGAAGAAAGCTGGTAAAAGAATAGTAATTCGAGGGGTATAATATCCATGAAAAAATGAAGGAGCTCGATCCATCCAAATTCCAGTTCATTGGGTATTTGCTTCTAAGTAGATCCATAAACATAATCAATCAATAATACTTCTATTGGCGATAAATAAGAAAGAAATTGACGTACCTTCGACTTTAAAGAGGTCTCCATGGAAACCCTCAAGTCTGATTACATTTGAAATCTCTTTCTAAAAGCTTGAGTAACCAACGGGCCACATTACTAAAAGCAAGTGATTAATTCCGGTTTCTGATGTATTACAATCAAAAGAAACAAAATGAATTAGAAGAATATTGATTAAAACACTAATTCAAGAACTCCTAAGAAAATTGATTGCATATTTAACTTTAAATTGTCTTTGTAGTACAACCCATCAAATGTGAATAAGAATGTCAACAAACATTAATGAAACATATGTAAAAAAAAGAAAAAAAAAACAATTACGTATAAAACTCTTCGACGGTGGTGGCTGAGATTGGTAGTGACACGGTGAATGGAGAAGTGGACTCTAAAACCGAGATCACCATAATGGAACCTCAGAATGGGAAAAGCGTTTATGGTTGTTCGTTACCTGAACAGATTGCATTAGAGAGGTTAGCAATGGATGAACATCGGTTTCTCCAATAGATGATCGGTTAAAACTATCCGCAGACACTATTATCTAGCAAGTAGAAAAAAATAATCAAATAATATATTTTTTAATAAAAAAAGCTAATTCTAGGGTGAAGATAATGTTCAAGAAAATGGTCTTACAGGTCGATTTCATGTCAAGGAAGGTGGTCATGTGTATTAATACCATATCCGCGAAGATGGTCCTACAAGTCATGACCATATTCAAGAAGACGTTCAGTTAGACCTTCCGAAGAACTTGCTATCCAATAAGAAAAGTCTAACCTTACAGGAACAAAAAAATTAAGCTTACCTCAGAGCAACCCCTGGATGCCGAAGGCGTCCTTGGGGTAATCTCGTAGTTCCTACGGGGTGGAGATGATGGGGTCGGTCCATCAAATTTCTGAGAGATCAAAAGGGGCACAGAACCAAGTGGATCACCCCTTGTAGCATCAAATCTAGCTGAAATGATTGTAAAATCAGGAGCAAACTCACGAGCTGCAATCAAGTGAATTCCAAAAGTGAGTACATGAATACACATCCTAAAAGCAATAATATATTAAGATACATAAACATAAATAACCTATTGGAAGCACGATATGCTCAAATGCAAAAATATAATCGTTATCTCTGACTCCGCCCCGACTCCATGGAACGTTTACATAGTACCCTTCTCCACCCATGGAACCAAACTGCCAAAAAACGTAACACTCGCTGTTATTAGATAACATGAAAATATTTAAGTAAAATTATATTGTTGGAAAAAGCACACAAAAACATACCTCATGGACTGCACTAGTACCAGGATAAATTTTCCACCTTCATGTCTATGTAAAGATACATACAAAACCTGTAACAAATCAATAAAATTGGAAACTGATGTTTTATTTAATATAGCATATCATCAATGAGCTGAAGAAAGTAACATCGGTGCCGTTTTGTTCTGCTCGTATATTTCTTGAGTGCCATTTCCATTAAAGAGGAAACTATTATCAGAAGGAATCACTTGTCTAACTAATCTAACTAATGCAACACCTTTCATCTTGTACTATATTGAACCTGAAACCATTAATATTGTGCACGTTAAATGGTTATATAAAAAATTAAATATCAACATAATAAAGACATCACGGCCTCATTTTTTAAACTGATAAAACTGATGTGTCACCTTCTATTGAATTTCCACATGCCTGATCTGTTGCGACCCTTAATGAGAAAAGGAATAAAAATGATATTGTAATAAATAAATAAAAATTGATTTACCTGTTGGTAAGCTTTTATTCAGGTAAGAATTGGTAGTATTTTACCTTATGGTGGCATACACTTGAATGTAACCAATGTGAGAATAGAACTTCATTCAAGCATTTTATCGAGCAACTTGTGTGCAACCTAATAACATCAGATTCAACATATAAAATGCATACTTCATGTGCCCAAATGCAATAAACCAACCACAGATTACTGAATTCACACAATGAAAGATTACCTAAATAGATGTTGCAAGCGCTTGGTGACAAATTTAAGGTTTTGAATAATCAAAAACAGTAATATTCATATGAAGGCGCATTTTTCTGCAAAATAAGTGGGTTTTGAAGTTTAATCATCATGCACACCAGTTCACATCATATATACACAAACAATCAAAAACAGATTGTTAAAAAGATAAATAGGTGAAAAAATTTTGGTGCTCGTAAGAACATGAAAAACTATGAACATAACCTAAACCTGTAACAATGGCTATCAACAATCTATATCCAAAATCTGAGCTCGAAGATTTGTTGCAATTTCAATTCATCGATTCACATAATTTTGCTTCACAGATTCACGAATCTTTATCAGACAAAAACTTTGCTTCATCGATTACAAATGAATTTAGCATCTGAATGCTGATTGAAAGAAAACTCAACACATAATTTAGATGACAACACAGATCTATTGAAAAGTGTGAAATATACAAACCAAAGAAAATAATAGTAAGAAAACCTTGAATTAACCGAGAATAATGGTTGATGAATCGTGTAAATCTTACCTTTACATGGAGGAGTAGCAAAGAGATCAAAGACAAAGAAGAAGGAACCCTAATTGTGGTGGAGCGGCATTGAGAGAATTAGGTTTATTAGGTTGCTTTTATAAGCGGGTCAAAGAAACGGATATGGATATCTAGTGCGGATCCCGTGTAAAAATATCACATTTTCCTAATTTTCCCGCCAAAAACCCAAAATGGTTGCACCACAACGCGACACGTGTCCCAAACCTTATTTGTTTATATATATATAGATGTCTAATTACAGAAACCAAGTTATAATTGAGAATACAAAAATTAACCTTAAGAACAGTAATGTGTTTATGGAAACAAAAACATCTTTAGAAAGAAATTAAAGATATCTTTAAACCTAAATAGAAAAACTCATAACTGACAAAACTAACAATATGAACTTCAAAAGATAATGACATAAAGTTTCAAAATTATGCCTAAACAGAAAATTTAATAAGAAATAAGAAAGAGTATACATATAAAAAAACAAACAATACTAACAACATTTAACTAACCTCTTTTAGTAGACGAATATTTCGAGTCTGAATTTCAAAAAAGATTGAGGGTTCACCATGGGAAAATACAAACAATAAATCATTCAGAACATATATTACTAATTTAAAAAAAATAGTAACACAAAATTTAATAAGAAATAAGAAAGACTATACATCAAAAAACAAACAATACCGACAACATTTAACGAACCTGTTTTGGTAGACGAACATTCCGAGTACGAATTTCACAAAAGATTAAAGGTTAACCATGGGAAAATACAAACCATAAATCATTCAGAACATGTATTACTAATTTGAAAAAAATTACTGAACAGAAAGGATAAAATTAAATATTACAAACTTAAAAAAAGATTAAAAAAATATAAAATTTAACTAACCTCTTTTGTTTGAGGAATTATCGGAGTCCGATTTTTATCACAGATTACGGATTCACATGAAAAACAAATTCAGCAAAATTCAATAACTGTCATAAATAGGGAAGATATGATAAACAACTAACTAAAACAACATACCTTTAATTTTTGTGATCGGATCTACAGAAATAAGAACAAAGAAAACGTTATTTGCAATCGAAACAATCTTTATAAAATCAACTTTGTATACAATCGAATAACATAGATAACAACATACCTTTAATTTTTTTGATCGGATCTACATATATCAGAAAAAAATGGTTTTTAGCAATCAAAACAATCTTTATAAAATCAACTTTGTATAAAATCGAATAACATAAATAACGCAGATCTTGGTTCGATTTGTTATATTTACCTTTGATTTGATCCGGATTCTTGGTTGAAGATTGTGATCGGAGAAGTTAGGTAGAAGAGAGAGATTGAGAAAAAAGGTTGTGCGTATAAAGATGGATAGGGACAATAAACAACATACCTGGAATTTTTATGTTCGGATCTGATAGAAAATAATCGTAGATGAAGTTAATAACAAAATAGTTAGTAGCGAATAAAAGAAAGATTCAGAAACATCTAAATAACATATAAAAATAGTTGCAACCTTGGATCTCTATCGAATGCTTCAAAGAATCAAGAACACCATTAGGTTAAAGTGATAGAAGATGATTGTCGGTAGGTGAGATTTTGTGGAACTGATGGAGGATCTTGTTGGTGGCGATAGAAGGGAGAGAGAGTGCAACTATGTTTTTTTAGGGTTTGTGGATGAGTAGTGTGAAATAAGAATGAGAAAAAAAGAAATATAAAGGATCCATTAATCCGACCCATTTTCTTTCGGATCCCGCGTCCAAGAAGAATTTAGTGTATTTAGAATGGTTTCCCTCCCAAAATCACCATCTACTCTACCATAAGATGCCACATAAGCAAAATGGCTTCACCATTCAAGGACACATAGCCCAAATCATCTCATTTATTAATATATGTAGATAATAAAAAAGTTAAATCTTTAAAAACTCTATGTATCACACGAGTTGAATAAATGTAATTTTAGAATAATAGTATATTAAATTAATATAATTCTGGATTAATAGTGTATTAAATAAATATAATTTTGGATAAAGTCTTATATATAAATTTTAAGTAATCGGTATATGGGGAAAGATAAATCGAAAACCCATGTGAGTTGAGAAAACCCAAATAAACCCTATGTAACATTTTTTTTCTAAAAAAAATAGGGAATGTAATATAAATGTACACGGACCTATTTATGAAAAAAAATGAAAAAAACGCTTACTAGTTTTTTTTAAAAAAATGTTGAAAATTTGTATGTTACATTTTTTTGGACATATATATTGTGTAACCTGAAATTTGTAACATTTAAAAAAAAACTACTCGGTGTTTTTTTGTGTTTCTTTTTTAAAAATGTTCAAATATATGTATATTACATTTCCTATTTTTTTAGAAAGGTTTCTTGAGTTTACATGGGTTTTTTACAAAGATTTCTTGAGTTTACACAACTCAAGTGGGTTTTCTCTATAGCCTTCCCCATCAGTATATTTGATAAATAATAAAAATACTAATAATAGTAAAAAATCTAATGTATATACTAAATAATAAATATAAAAGAAAGGCGGGAAACCCAAAAAATAGGTGCCTCCAATGAACGACACGTATTAAATATTGGTTTCTTTTATCATTTAGTATAGATATATATGTTCAAATCATCGGTTGTTTCAATCGATAACATAATTTGTTTTCATATCATGGATCGATAACCAACGCTACAAATGTGACAAACAACACTACAAAAGGGGAGGTGGATATGAAATACCGAGTATAAAGTTAACCGAATAGACTATAAAGAAATTGAACTAAAGTAGAGTATATGGTCTAAATATGGAGTAAAGTGAAATAACAACGTAAAGTGTCCATGGTCTAAATATAAAAGAGTGAAATAAGTCGTTTTATATTTAAGATTTATGAATATATAAAACTCACCTAAATTAAACTAATAATATTTATTCATAAGATATTAAACTAATAATATTTAGTAGAAAGGTTATCTATAATATAAGATATTAAACTAAATAATATTTAGTAGGAGGGTGAGGGTTATCTATAATTAATTAGAAAAGATTAAACTAAAATAATAATTATCTATAAGAGATGACCTAATATAATGACAAGTGTCCCTAAAATGGTTTCTTTTATTATATAGTACTAGCGGTAAGACCCGTGTGCAAACACGGGTCGTTTCTTAGAAAACCATGCATAACACATATTGACAGAACATATAGATATGTGTATAGATATTGTACAAAAACGTGTTATTTATTATAGCTAAAAGACAACTATAAGTAAATATAAAAGATATTTAACAAAGTTAATAAACGTGTTACCCGGGATTGCTTCCGGGCTCCGGAAACTTAGTTATATTAATTAGTATTTGTTAATACGACCACATTACATCAACCATCTCATTCGATTCAACAACAATGTCCTCAAATCACCGGATTAGATCATGAACCCATATTAGAGGTTGTTAGGATCTGAGTTTCTTTTTTGTTGTGTTTTTCTTTAATAATTAAGAAGATGAACAAGTAATGCAACGGAATTAAAATGGAAATAAACTTTGCACAAAATCAAACAGGGGAAATGCTTTCAACACACATTTTAAAATAGAACCGAATGATTGAATTTATTTCAAGATTCAAGTGTTTCTTCAATAATCCGTTTAACCCCTACTTTCACAAGGAAATCCTCTGCTTCTTTATCTGTTGCTGTTATTTTATCCATCTCGTTTTGATTCCTTCTTTGGTAAAGGATGGCTGCAGGTGGAGCAGTGGATCTTCTGAATTGTTGCTTTTGTGGCTCAGCTGAAACCACCGCTTCAGGATAATCAGGCTTTTGTGGAATATTAGGATTTTTCTTCCTTAGTTCTTCCAGCCTTTTGTAAGATGCAAACACTTTATCCTCTTTCCATCTTGTCACTTGATTCTTTGACCCAAAAGCAGCTGTAATCAGCTCTTCTTTCATCCTCTTCAGCTGCCGAGTCCTTTCTGGTACATTTTTCTTAAACTTTGCCCAGATAGGAGGAGTCTGCTTCACCTTGTTTTTGATCATATCTTGAATTCTGGCTGCTTCACTTTCAAGCTCACTAATGGTCCATTCTTTGTACATGTACCTTTCTCCTTTATACGTTTTGTAAGTGATGATGTTATCAAGATAATCTTTTCTCAAGGTTTCATCTGCTCTTTCTGATAGTTGCTAACAAAGTTTTTTTGCAAACTGCTCCAATGTTCTGACTTGAGTTAGTAGGTATTGATTGAATCTTTGTATTTCCTTATCAGATTTACCATGTGAATTCCTTTTAGAGATATCCTCTACTTGTTGAGCTTTTAACCTCATATATTCTTCAATGTTGTTTGGCCTAGGATATCCTTCAAGAGATGGCAAACTCCTTTTAGCAGGGTCATCTTCAGTGTAGAAAGATTTAATCTCCTCTCTAACTGCTATAAGCTCTAAAGGGTACTGAGCACTTGCAGGAGTGATGGCAGTGTTTGGTTTTTGAACTTGAGCTGAAGAAAGAGGAATAGGGTTTGGAATAGGTACAACTGGCAGTAATTGTGTGGATATTTGTGGTGGTGAAGTGTCATCATCTAGGAAAACATTGGTTACCCTTCTCCTTTTGGGTTTAGGAGAGGTTGGTGGTGTTTTGATGGATTGAGTGGTAGTGATTTGAGTGGAAGGTTGCTGACTAACAGTTGTTGGAACAACTGGTGTTTCAACCACTGTTGTCATTACAACAGATGATGTGTCATCTGAAGTCTTCTGCTCTTTAGCAGGAGATGATGATGGTGATGAAGTTGTTTTTGGTGGTGAGGTGATTTTTGCTGGTGATGATGTTTTTGGTGAGGCAGTGGTTAAAGTGGGAGCAGTAGTTGTTGGAACAACTGGTGTTTCAACCACTGTTGTCATTACAATAGATGATGTGTCATCTGAAGTCTTCTGCTTTTTAGCAGGAGATGATGGTGGTGATGAAGTTGTTTTTGGTGGTGAGGTGATTTTTGGTGGTGATGATGTTTTTAGTAAGGCAGTGGTTGAACTGGGAGCAGTAGTGTTGGGATTGAACCCTACCAGAGGAACAGATAATGAAAGCCAAAACCGGATCACAACTGTGGACTCAAAATAAGCAGCTGTTTGCACTAGGCTTTCCTCTTGACAGTGGTAATCTAACAATTGATGGATCTTAAGTACTGCTCACTATAACAACTGATGAACCAAACACTGATGTAACTCTAAAGACTGCTGAAGACAAACACTGTTGCTCTATCTACTGTTGTTTCCTAAGTACTGCTGAAGACACAAGCACTGCCCATCCAAGGACTGATCAACCTTGAAGAAAGCACTGATGCTCAACATCAGTGCTCAGGCTACAACAGTGGAACGTGAAGCAGTAGTTTTATCTTGTTTTGTTTTGTACTTATAATCAGTTGTTTAACATCAGTAGTTTGTATAGAACAGTGTTTATAGGTTGTTAGGTTGTTAGATGTCACTAACATGGTGACGTCAGCTGAGATGCCTCAGTGGTTTGGTTTGCCTATAAATGGAGCAGTACCCTGTACTGTTACATTTGATTGACTGAGTAGATTCTTCTTCTCCAGTCCAATCCTTTCATCTTGTGCAACCAACCTTGGGGCATCAGGCTGAGGGGGAGCTTAGTATTGTAAGCATGCTTGTAATCATTTGCTTTATAATTCAATCATTCGACTTAATGTGAAGCAATTGTTCATCATACTATTCTCTTCTTTGGATTGTGTTTACAAAGTTTGTATTCATTTCCGCTGCACTTTTCACTATTTCATATTCTCTGAATGTTCAATTTATACAAACAAACACAATCATGAGAGTCTCCGATCCTAACAAGTAGTTGTGGTGTGTGTTGAAGTGGTGGCAGTTGTTTGGGTAACAGCTGTTGAAACCACTGAAGTACCAACAGTTGTTGATACAACAGGAGTTTTAACATCTGTTGGTTTGGGAGATTGATGTCTAGTGGGCTGCTTTCTTTTGACCTTAGGATTTTCTTCATCCTTTGGTTCTGAAATACCCTGCTCATTCATTTCCATAAAAACTCTTTTCTCTTGTTCAAACCTTGCTTTGTCCTTTGCCTCCATATCCCTTTTTACCCTTGCTTTTGCATCAGCAATAGCATTTGTGGTTACATCAATCTTTTTGGAACCATCTGGCAAAGGGATGTTTGCAAGCATACTTGAATTGTCTGGTGCAATGTACAATCCATCTTCATATCCCTTCTTTGTTAACTGCTTCATTTTCTCCCCCTTTTGGCATCAGCTGGTGGTGGGTTGTCCACAAAGATGATAGAGGGATGAGCAGTGCCAGTGGTGTTTAGTAAATGGGCCTTGATTGCCTTGATATCTGCCTGGGTGTCTTTAAACCTTGCTTCCATGAGATTTCTGATCTTTTGAACTTGTATCTCATGTTGCCGACTAGCTAATTCTCTTTGGTGGTGTAGCAGAGGTTGAAACAAACTCCACAACTCATTTGGAGTGGGAGCAGATGAAGGAGCAGCTGCTGAAGTTGGTGCAGCAGTGGGTGGTACCTTTTGTGCTTTCAACAACTGTTGCATCATGTCTTTGATTTCTGCAACAGATGTATCAAGATTGTCAACTCTATTCGTCAATTCTCGGTACATTAAACCATCACCCAACTTAATGGGATCATCTGATTTCCCACTAACAGTGGTTGCCTTAGGAAAATTTTCCCAAAAATTATCCAATGATGCCCCTTGTTCTCGGTACCGAGGACTTCTTTCCTCAGCAATTGATAACCTTTTAAATTTACCAATGGTTGGAACAAACACACCAGTGGTTATCAGAGTTGCCGCAGAGGAAATTGCCTTCAAGGAAGTCTGATTTATGAAACAACTGGCCATGTGTAGATCAGTGGATCCAATACCTGTAGTTGCTGCTTCGCTTGAACTACTGACAGGAAGTACTTGTACATCCTGCAGTGTAACCTCCTTTGCTGTTGTTGGTGGGTTAGCAATGATAGGGAGTTCAGACTCAGTCACTTGTGGTGGCATGCACTCAGTGATAGGTGGTTGAGAGGAACTGATTTCTGTCAGAGCTAGCATCTAACAAAAGTTTTGTTTGTGCAGGAATTTGAGAGGTGAGTATGAGTGTGGAAAGAGAATTTACCCCGGGAAGTGGGCTGTGAATGATAGTATCAAGTGATTCTAGAGCATCATAATTTGGTGTCCCGGTTCTTACAACCTGTTCTTTTTGAGAAGAAGCAGGAGGAGTTTGAGGCTCGGGTTGAGATCTTTCTACCATCTGCTATGAGGAAGTAGCAGCAGTGGTTTCTGGTGACTTTTGTGTTGTCACTGGCAGTTGCTCTGGGATCTCATCTTCCGGAGTTGCCTTTGTTTTAGGTTTGGGGGGCTTTTGTGTTTTCTTTTGTCTTGTCTTTTGGTGGATTTAGGTGTGGGTTTCACAGCAGTTGTTTTTCTGCTGTGATCACCTTGAGCAGTCGGCTCAGCAGCAGGTGCCTGAGGAGCAGTGGTAGCTGCTAAAGTCTGCTCAGGAGCCTCTGCTTGTGTTTTAGACACTTTTGATAGCCTTGTAAATGTTACAGGTGTAAGGCCATTTATTTGAAAAGGTTTACCCTACATGAGTACATGAGCATCATCCTTTCCAAATTTCTTTTGAAAATAAAAGCTTAGGAACCTTGGAAATAGTAAAAATGATTTGCTAGTAACATTTTTGACCAAGTCATCAAAGATCTCCTGGAAATAGTTAAAGTTTTCCCCATGCAAGATAGCATAACCCATGTATTGGATCTTTAATGGAATTTCATTGAAAGCAGTGCTCTTATTAGAAACACACATTAAGAGGGTATGAAACAAAAACCTTATGGCAGGGGGAAAACTGCCTTTTTGCAAAGTGTATTTTTTCATTTCCTTTGCATACCCTCTTTCTAAAAAATCTGTTTGATACTCTACTTTAGGGAAAGAAGTTTTACCTAGAAGATCATTGAGTTCAAACACTTCAGAGATGGTTTGTGGTGTGATTTTAACTTTAACACCCTTTATCGAGGAATTGATGGCTATGGGTGTTTCATCTTGAGATTCAAGTTTTGCATTTTTTCAAAATTCCCTTTGGGTTGCCAAGTAAATCGGAGCATCAGAAGTCAACAAAGTTTTGTACTTTGAAGATGAAAGAGCATCTATGACGGAATTGAAGGTTTCAGTGTTACTTGGTTTGGTCAACAGACCCAAGTAGTTATGGGGAGCTTTGTATGAAATTTCTATGGCCTTTTGAGTGGATTTCTCAGATGATGAAGACGGTGATTTTGCCATTTGAGGAAGAAGGATGATGAGGAATTTTGAGAGAAATGGAGGATAACTGCTTTGAGAAAGGAATTTTGAATTCGATTCGACAGTAAAAACCCTGTTTGGGGGTTTTGATCAGGGTTTTATAAGGGAAAAAAATGAATGCTGACGTGGCAGCGGTTACAAAAGATCTGAACGCTATGTACTGTCCACGAGCCAACCCCTGATGAGTAATGGAAGACAGTTGTTTTATGAAGCCAGTGATGAAATAATATCGGTGGTTGTAATGGTTACAATGAAAACAGTGGGAGACTTTAAGCCATCAGTGGATAGCCTATCACTCCTGATGGTGCAATGTTGAGATTATTAAAATAAACTATTACAATGGATTTTTGATTTCCTGAAAACATTTTGATGCTTATAATTCATGAAAATTTTTCATTTTAACTATTTTTAAGATGCATGTTGAGATTATCAAAATAAAGTATTACATAGAAAAATAGAAATTTAATGAAATATTTATAAGGATTACACGCTAAAGTTAACACTTGTTAAGATTTCGTAGGTAAAATTGTAACGATTAGGTAAAATTGTAATTTCATTGTAATTCTATTTTTTTAACTATCAGTAGATAGCATACATTGATTGAAACACAAATGTTTGGTCACTCAGTGGTCAACATGAAAAATGAAGAAACAGAGGTTGTCTTTCAACAGTGGATAACATTTAACAATCAGATGTTTGAACCAAAACAGTGGTTGTAACAGACTTTTAAGGATTAATGAAAACTATCATTTTTAACTATTTTGAGGATGTTTGACGTTAAACAGATATTTGACCTTAAAAATCTATTTGGACGTAAACAGATGTTTGCGCTTAAACAAATGTTTGACCTTAAAAAGAAGTTGCCCCATAAACAACTGTTTGCAAAAAAAGACCAATTTCAAAAATACTATACCCAGACAATGAAAATGAGGAGCTTAATAATCAGTTAGCATGCTGGGGTGATGTGATAAATACCATTACATATAAACATCTCAATGATATGAAATCTAACAATCTAACAGAGTATAAAACACTGATGTGATAAATACTGTTACATATAAATACTGTTAACATAAACAAAGGTAGAATATCTGCTGTTGATGCTGAACCACTGTTGTTGTTGGGCAGTGGTTCGTCTTTGAGTTTGTTTAGGGTTTCTCTCGAGAGATAAAATATAGCGAACCACTGCTACACTAAACACTGTTACATAAGAAACACTGATACATAAATACTAAAGTTGAATCCGCTGTAGATGTTGAAGCACTGCTGCTACTGAGCAGTGGTTTTCCTTTCGTTGATCAAGCTTTAGGTACATAAGTGCTTCTCTTTAACAGGGCTTTGTCTTCAACAGTGGATAGGCCTCATCAGTCTTTAAGTCTATCAGTCTTTATAAGGAGCAGTGGTTAATTATAACAGTCCTTAGCATGATCAACTATTATAACCACAACATAACCCTTTGAGAGGAAGCAAGTGTCCGTCTATTCATTTGAGAGGACTCATTGCATTACATCCCTGCTGAAAAACAGAATCCATAAATTTAGGGAAAATGGATTTGAAAGATGATAACCCAACAGTGCAGGATCTCATTCTACAGCTCCGATCAATTCAGGGGTATTCTCAAATAATGGTTCCTAGATGTATGAAGAACGACAAAGATAGACAAATGTACACAGTGCTGCTTCTTTGAACATTTGTCGGTCTTCAAACATCTGCGAATCTACGAAGCATTATCTCATTGGAATGTAACGATTAGGTAAAATTGTAATTTCATTTTAATTCTAGTTTTCATTTGATAATTTCATTCTATAATTAATTAACCACATCAACAATAAAAATGTGAGCAGTGGATGTTTTTTAGGAAAACCAATGATTGTCAATATTAGTGGATGTCAACAATAAAAATGTGAGCCGTGAATATTTTTTAACTATCAGTGGATAGCTAACAGTGATTGAAACATAGATGTTTGGTCAATCAGTGGTCAACATGAAGAATGAAGAAATAGAGGTTGAACATCAAACCAATCCTTGACAATATTAAACCTCTGTTAACTTACCAAACAGATGTTCAGACACAATTCAACATCAACATAATCTAAATCTTACTCAAACACTAAATAATAAGTAAAAATAAAACACAGCTTAGATTCATAAAATTAAATTTATTCATTTATTCATGACCTTAAAACTAAAAGTCCAATAATTACATCATATACTGAACAATATTAAAGTTCAAATCTAAGAATAACAGTAAGAATTAAGAAAGTTTAGTTTCAACTCCATCCATTGCTGAACCTCTCGATGTATGTCCTTCAGCATCGCCATGAACTGCACGTCTCTATCACCGCACTCTATATTACTGACAACACAAATAAGAAACAAACCTAAAATGCAAACGTCTCTTCTCAACTGTTGTAGCACATCTGAGTTTTCACGATATTGGACGAATCTATACTTTCTATAAAAGGAGAAAATCTTCCTGACGCAAGAAAACCTAACTTTCGATTTAACAAAAATGCATATCGTTCGTTGAAGCTGTAACTTTTCACGATAGAAGATACATATCGTCCGTTCAAGCTGCAACTCTCACATCAAAGAAGGTAGCACATGCAACTTCTCACGATGTTGCAACAATGATACTGCAGCAACGATATTGAAACGTTGATGTGGGATGCGAATTTTCATTGAAATGACGATGTTGGAACAATGATACTGGAACGATAACATGCAAACATAAACAACAAACATTCGAACAAAGAAGTGTAATCGGAGATTAGCAGCCGAATCACGAGAAAGATGCATTTGAGAGAGAGAGATACGCTCACATATATGAGCGAGCGAGATTTGAATGTGACACCGGATAATTATATCTTATTTATAGGATTAGAATATATGGTTTGAATTTTGAATTTCAAAATTACTGATATTATCAGTAATTACTGATCTGATTTGAAAGCAATTGTCATGATGTTTATTGGGAACTGATGTTTATTGGGAACTGAAAGGTAAGTAGTGTATATCCTTATTTCCAGCTTTATTAAACTAAAAAAATATTAGAAATGAAATGCAAAGTAGGAAACAAAAGAAAGAGAACGTCAATTTTAAATTACCATTTTGCATATTTTGAATTTAAAATTACTGATATTATCAGTAATGCTGATCTGATTTGAAAGCAATTGTCATGATGACTTTTCTAATTTCTATTTTAACTTTAGTTAAGAGATAATAACCGTCAGTTTGAAATTCACATTTTGTATATTTTAAATGTCCAAAGCTCAAGAAATTGACATTAATTACTAATTTAATTTGCAACAAATAGTCATCAAGAATTTTTTTTATTTTTTTAATTTAACTTTAAATTTTATCACGAAAACAATGTTGGAGGAACTCTTATCTCATTGGAATGTAACGATTAGGTAAAATGGTAATTTCATTGTAATTCTAGTTTTTATTTGATAATTTCAATCTATCACTAATTAACACCATCAGTAATAAAAATGTGAGCAGTGGCTGTTTTTTAGGAAAACCGCTGATGGTCAATATCAATGGATGTCAACAATAAAAAAGTGAGTAGTGGCTATCTTTTCCTATCAGTGGATACCCATCAGTTTTTTAAAAACTGATGTTTGGTTAGTCAGTGGTCAACACGAAGATTGAAGAAACAGAGGTTGTAATTCAGCAGTGGATAACTTTTAACAATCAAATGTTTCAACCAACACAGTTGTTGTAACAGGCTTTTAAACAGAAGTTGGGCCTTAAACAGATGTTTCGCCTTATATATCAGTTGTCTGGACTTAAATAGAAGTTTGACCTTAAACACATGTTTGCCCATAAACAGAAGTTTGACCATAAACAGATGTTTGGCCTTAAACAAATGTTCGAGCTTAAACAAATGTTTGCCCATAAACATCTGTTTGCAAAAAAAGGTCAATTTCAAGAATACTATACCCAAACAATCAAAATGATGAGCTTAATAAACACAAAGACTGTTATAGCAAATAATATTTGCTGATAAAACAACCTCTGCTGCTGAATATGAATACAAAAGCATCATAAAGCTAACATCTGCTGTTGAAACAAAGGTCTACAAAACATAACATCTGCTGATCATTCCACAGTATAAATTGCTAACATCTTCTGTGACTTAACAGTGATACAGTTCAACAGAGGATTTCAAATATTTGTTTACACACACCTCATGATGAACATCTGCTGATAAACACCGAAACGGTTCAAGCAAAGTTTTCCAAAGAGAACCTCTGCTATGGACTAATAGACGATGCATTTCAACACAGAATGTTTAACAGTAGTGCTTTAACAGACCACGATCAACAGATGATAATATAATAAAAATAATATTTAAACTGTAGCAATTACATTTTTATAAATCTAACAACCATCATCGAAGCTGTAACAAAATCTAAACACCGATACACTAAACACTGCTACATAAGAAAAACTGGTACATAAATACTGATGTTGAATCCGTTGTAGATACTGACCATTGTTGTTACTGCGCAGTGGTTTTCCTTTGGTTGATCAGGCCTTAGGTACAAAAGTGCCTGTCTTTAACAGCTTTGTCTTCAACAGTGTCTGTCTATTCAATTGAGAGAAATCATTACATTACATCCCAGTTGAAAAACAGAATCAATATATTTAGGGAAAATGGGATTGAAAGATGATAACCCAACAATGGAGGATCTCATTCGACAGCTCCGATAAAGCTGATAGTATTCTCAAACAATGCTTCCTAGATTTTTGAAGACCGACAAAGACCAACAAATGTCCACAGTGATACTTCTTTAGACATTTGTCGGTCTTCAAAAATGTAGTAAACATTATTTGAGAATACAATTGAATTTATCGGAGATGTAGAATGAGATCCTCAACTGTTGGGTTATCATCTTTCAACCCCATTTTCCGTAAATATATCAATTCTGCTTTTCAGACCTCCCAAAGCCACCTATCAGCCTCCAAAGAGATCGAGACAGCTTGAAGCATAAGCTGGACTTGCTGTCATTCCACCAGTTGAGTATTTAATCCCAATATATACCAACTAAAAATCAATCTACTCGTAATCACATGGTAAATCAAAAGCTACAAACATATCAATCAAATTTTATAGAATCATGATTTATTTTAAACACAAACAGACATTACCTCTTCATCAATAAAGTTGAGATCCATTTTATAACCTTGATCACATTCGGAAGCTTGGCCAACGAACTCAAGACTTCAACACCAAATAAGAAATCCAGCAAGATCTACCTGAAGAACATTTAGCATACAAACCTTCAATTTGTGATAAAAAGAAAAAATAAAAAAAATATCTATTTTTAAACTACCATTCAAATCGATGTTAAATGCAACGCCTCTGTCGTCTTCATCCTCTTCTCTATATCTACAGTTTTAGAGATAGAGATTTGAGAGAGAGTAGACAGAGATATTGAAAGGCTGATGTGTGATGGGAACCTTCATTGAAACGACGATGTTGGAACAATGTACTGGAACGATAACATGTAACAACAAACATTCGAACAAAGAAGTGTAATCAGAGAGTAGCGACTGAATCATGAGAAAGATGCATTTGAAAGGGAGAGATACGATGTGAGCGGGAGAGATTTGAATGTGGAGCCAGATTATTAACCCTTATTTACAGGATTAGAATATATGGTTTGAATTTTGAATGTGGAGCCAGAATTTTGAATCTCAACAGATGTTTATTGAGAACTGATGTTTGATTATAAAATCTTGAGGCCAGATGTTTAAACAAAAGTTTAAATGTTATTTGATATGGGCAAACCTTTCCCTCGGCAGACCTTTGCATCTTAAATGTGGGCCAACTTTGAATTTTAAAGTCTTTTAATATTAGGCATTATGATGTAATAATGACATAAGAAAAGCCTTGTGGGACATGCTCTCCTGCTGACACATCAGCTTTTCTTATGTCACTTGGATTTCTTCTTTTATAGAAAGTATACATAGATTATATTCTTGGTGTAATTAAAAACATAAAATAAAAGTATGAATTTGTGTTATTATTTAGTGATCATTTTCCTTAAATTAAGTTTTAAATAAAAGATAATATCAGTTTTCTATTAAATAATAATCAAGTTTCATTATTGTTTAATACAATTTAACTTGGAAAAAAAGTTTTCTCTTAATTGTAATAAAAATTTATAAGCATTTCATTTTTCAAATTAATTTTAAAAACTAGAAAATATAAACTTTTCCATAGAAAGTTAAATTATTTGATTAAAGTTAACTACGGCTCTAAATAAACAAAAATATTTTAAGTGAGTTTATTTTTTATTTATTTTTGAAAAAGCGGCATTTCACTAAACCAAAACAAACTAGCTAGCTAGGAGTTAGATGTCTAGATCAACCAACAATATAACAAAGTAAGCTTTTGATTCAAAGAAAACCCCAACATCTTAATCTCTAGAATGATGCACGTTGCAATTGCCTTTTGATTGTTAAAGATAAGATTATTCCATATTCACCGGATAGTCCAACACGCCACTAACATAAGGATTGCACCACCCTCGTCGTTATTTTCAAAGCCTTGATGAATTGTTGTAGGTCCAAAACGTCCTGAACCGAAATAGCATATATGGGAGGGAGGCGATACCAAACCGCAACTGCAACCCACACTTGACACAACAGCTTACAAGATGAGAAAATATGGTGAGCCGATTCCGGCAGATCTTCGCAGAAGGGGCATAACACCCCTTAATATGGACATTGCTTCACTGGAGGTTTTCCTTGGTCAGAAGCCGATCCAAATTGGCCCTGCAACCAAACATGTTTATTTTACTGGGAATCCATCTGTTCCACAAGAATATAGTCACACTAGCAGGTGGCCTCAGCTCAAAGAATAACTTTCGAATAGATAGGAGTCCTAAACCGTTATGTGGGTCAACAACCTAACTCGAATAATTCATCAGGTCCACATATGATGCCTCTTAAACTAACCCAAGACAACAAAACCATCTCCATCTAACTCATTGGGGGGCTCGTTTTCAAGACCATCACATATGAAAACACCCATTCACCTATGGCACTCTATTCGCCACTGTTACAACCTTGGAAACCTCCAACTTAAAAATGTTGGGAAACAAGGAACAAAGAGACTCATTCCCAATCCAAAAGTCCAACCAAAATTGAATCGAGTAACCATTCCTTAGATTGCCTTTTATCAAATGCGTCAACTAGATATTAGATTTGCTTAGCTTTTCATCCAATTTATCAATGCGTTTTCAAACCGAATGACACGAGAATTGACGGGAATGAAAGATGATGAAGATGGCCTAAGATGGATAACACGTACCACAATGCTCCATAACTGTGAGCCTTCGGTTTTAAATCGCCACTGCCATTTGGAAAGTAAGCTATGATTGAATTGCTTTAAGGGGGTCAGAACCAATCCTCTTTAATTTCTTAGCCCCTGAACCTTATCCCAGCTTACCTAACGGATGTTGTTTTATCCTCTTTCCTCCCAGTAGTAACCTCATTCGCAAACCATTTAGCAGTGTGACCCTTTTCGCCTATCGAGAGTATCGATGCTTTCTAAACCGACAACCCAGCCTTAACCACCCCGATCACCGACTTCCAACTTTTGAACAAATTCATGTTTGCTCCCACCATCAAACCAAGGTATTCCAACTAAGGATTTTTTTCATAAGCAATGAAGTTTGGATGGCAGATTATTTACTACATGCTCATCAACTCCTAACCCATATAGAACTGACTAAGAACAATTAATCTTTAACCCTGAGACCAAGTAAAAAAGCTCTCATAATCCTAGCCAAGTTAGGGGCATTTTACTCTGATCACTTCCCCATAACAAGCACATCATTCGCGTACATATGAAATGAGTTAGAGTTGGACTATTATTCAGGATAAATAGACCATTAAAATCCCTGTTGATCAGCCTTGTGAACAAACACGTGAAGAATTCCATGGCTACAATGAAAAGGCGACAACGGGTCTCCCTGTCGAACCCTCCTATGACAATGAAACTCAAACATAAGTAACCCATTGACAAGGAACGAGGCTTTGGCCAACGTAAGAATACCTTTAATCCACATATTCAAATGTTGCGGGAATTTCATCTAAGACATAACTTCTTCTAGAAATATCAATTCAAAATATCATATGCTTTCTCAAAGTAGATTTTGAACAACATACCTTTCTTCTCCCCCCCCCACGCGAAACCACAACATAACTTCATTTATCATCATAGGCCCATTAATAATGTTGGGGTTGGATAAATAGCTCATTTGGTTATCTGAGATAATAGACCCGATAACTAGCTTCAAGCGATTTACTAGAACTTTTGAAATACAATCCATTAAAATAAATATGCTAGAAGTCATTCATAGGTGAAAGAATCGTCTTTTTTTGGCCGACAAAAGATCCGTCACTTTAGGAACTAAGCAACTGATGCACAACCCCGACTTCCTATTAAACTACACAGGCCAGAAGTGTAACGCCCCAAATCAGAAATTTTGTTAATATAGTGTTTACAAGTTTCATTGCATGAAATAATTTAACTAGGTTTATTAACCTAGTTAATATGTGTGGTTAAGTAAAAAAGACTGAAGGAAAGTGTAGGGACCATTTGTGACATTTTGAAAGTTATATAAATGGTCAATATAATGGGATTATGGTCAAAATTGGATTTTGAGCTGGTATGGAGAATGGCGACGATTAGAAGGGTAGGAGAGGAAGGGATGAAGAAATTCATGTGTTTTGGATGAAAATCTTCATCAAGCAATGATACAATTCCATTCTTGGCACCATTTCCTCCATTGTAAGTATAAAATCCATCATCATACATGTTTTTTCCTTCTTGTGGAATACAAATGGGTTGTGGATGACGGTGAATGAAATTGGTTGGTAATTATGAATGAATCTTAGCATTTTATGCGAATCTTAGTAGAAGTTGTCCTTATAATTGATTATTGAATTGGAATGTATATTAGTTTTATGAAATTAGCAAGTTAGATTCTTAGAGGGTAGGATGATGAGTGTCGAATTCGTGGTAAAATCCATAATCATATTTGGCTAAATTGTTAAATAAATTGAAAGAACTAGAGGTTATGCTATGTTTAGTGTTTATGAATGATTGGTATTTTGTTTTGGAAAGAAACATGGTGATTGATACCATGAACTAGGAAGTTAAGCATGTGATACTTGTACTTTGTGCTTTACATTTGGTACACACACCAATCATTTGATGAAATGCGTAGGTGACAATAATAGGTGAAACTATATGCAAGTAATGGATAAATAGGTATAGAATGTGATAATGATGTAATTGATAGTAAACTAACACGAGGAGTGTGTTTTAGATGGAGTTCACACGGAAATTGAATTCGTTAGTATGATGTAGTAGAAACATGCACTAGGAGCTTGTACCCTATGCTTGAATGGTGTAATGCACACCATGTATTTGATTGATTGTTTAGTTGAATCTTGAAGTGAATTGGTGTTAATGGTGTAGCATGAGAACTTACTAGTAAGGGATAATGTTGGAATTATGTTGTGTTAGATAAGCATGGGTTATGTTTAGGGGTGCAAATGAGCCGAGCGGCTCGTGAGCTACTCGTGATCGGCTAGAGAAAAAGATTGAAACGAGCCGAGCCTTATCGAGCCTGAGCCGAGCTTGTGCCTAAAATAAAGCTTGTTTATTTATCGAGCCCGAGCTCGAGCCTTAGTGTAAACGAACTGAGCCAAGCCGAGCTTATATAAACTTGTTTACGAGCTGAACCTGCACCTAAAAATAAGTTTGTTTAGTAAACGAGCTCGAGCCCGAACTTCACTTATCGAGCTCACGAACCTAAAGGTCTATTATTTACAATATTTTATTTAATATATTAATTAATAGATAGTAATCGATTCGAGCTCGAGCTTGAGAAAATACCAACGAGCCAAACTTGAGCTTTGAAAACAAAGCTCGAATCTAGCCAAGCTCGAGCTCTTATAAGTTAATCGAGCTCGAGCCTGGTCGAGCTCGTTTGCCAATAGTGTCATGAACATGATTACATGAAAGAATATGAATTATGTCAAGATCTCAACCATGGAAGCCTAACGAGTCCAGATGAGGTAAGAAAACAAGCACGGACATGGCAACTCGAGGTGTGATTCCCGACTTTAACTCCATTTAAGTTAATGAAAGTATACATATATATGCATGAGGTATGGGAATCATGCAAGGATGAGTATATGAAAGGATGAATATATAATAATGGGGCCAAGATATGGAATGTAGTAATGGATCCAATGTTGGGTAACTACACTTGAATCCAAATGGTGGGAACAAACGGGTCATTCACAGGAAGACAAATTAGAAAAAGAGATTTACCTGGATGTTGGAATAATGGAGTTAGTATTGGGGTGATATAGGTCCTTGAAAGAACATTTGAAAACTTTAAATTTACGTATCGGGAGTCGTGAGAATTGTTAACAGGGCTTGAAAATGGGAAAAAAACTCAAAAATCCACATGAGGGATCAACAGGGGCGTCACTGACGGCTTAGCCTAGTTTTACCCGTTTTCTTCGACACTGATCCCCGTAGCTCCTTTCCAAAGCCCTGTTAAGCTTCCAAAGTGCACCATAAAACTATCAATGGGATTTGTAAGGTGCAAGTGAGGATGAAACTTGTATGTATGGATGGATGTATGGGATTTAATTGTGTATATGTAAATGGGACTTGTATGTGTGCTTGGGTGTATGGAATTCATATGTATGTATGTGGATGAGACTTGTATTTATGTAGGTAGTATGTATGCATTTTGTTTGTACGTAAGTAGATGAGAATTGTATGAAAGTATGTTTTGGGTTTATATGCACGAATACATTTTAAATGTTATTAACCATGTTGTTACGAGAAAGGAATTGAAAGTGCAGGTATATTCAAGAGTGTGCTCTTTAATGTTAAATAATGGAATTCAAGATAGTAATCGGATGGATCAGTAGTACTTTCGGAGGGATCTGATGTGGTCTACCGGTTCCGTTAAAAGTTTAAGGGTTATTGGATTTTATCACCCTTAACTATTGGTCATTGGCCGCTGCCACCTCCAACTATCACTTTGACGCCCGCCACCCCCAACTTAACACTTAGTATGTTCTGTCAGTAGATCACTAACTTTTGATCCTGTTACTATACTTTTTGGGGTGTCCTAAGATCCCTAAAACCTTCCCAAGATCCCTATGACACCCCAAAAAGTGTAGTAACAGGATCAAAAGTTAGTGATTAGTTAACGACGTGGTGACAGAACACACTAAGTGTTAAGTTGGGGGTGACTGGCGTCAAAGTGATAGTTGGGGGTGGCAGCGGCTAATAACCAATAGTTGGGGGTGATGAATTCTAATAACCCAAAGTTTAATTATACGTTGTTCATGTTTTGTATGAAGTCAAACACTTTTCTAATGATATGGGTGTATGATGACTGCAGGTTATACGGGTCTCTCATGTGAGGTGCAGGACGGCCGAAGATCGAGTCAAAGCGTGGATTATATAGTAGGGGGTCACGCAGTCCTTATACGTATTATATTGAACATAAATAGCAAAAGTGAAGAATGTAATACTCATAAATGAATTGTTTAAATGGTTACCAAGTATTAGAAAACATTTATAAAGTAAGAAATTTTTCGATTCATATTTCCGTCGCATAATTTTTTTTAAACATGTTACAAGAAGTCATTCATAGACTAATGATCTCTCTTTTTTTTGGCGGCAAAAAAATCAGTCACTTTAGGCACTAAGCAATTGATGCAACTTATAACATTTTAGAATTTGGTTGGTCTTTGTTCGAATTTTACATGAGTCGAAAGTGGATAGGTCCCACCAAAACTATCCACACCACTAGTTTATCCCAAATCCATATGCACCATTGTGGACCTAATTTAAATTGCAAAGTTCTTTCCTTCTCGTTGAACGCCACATCAACATGTCCCCACCCGATACAACCCCTAATTCAAAGCCACTATTTACGCTTTTATCTAGCATCACCTTAAGTATTAACAAACAACTAGTGAGATTCCCTATCATATGATTCCTACTTTTTATCGAGACTAAACTGCTAAAATGTTCTTTAGGTTTGGTTACTTTTGTCATTTTAGTCCAAAGCTTAAATATTTTGAATTTGGATCCTTGTGGTTTCAGCTTTGTTGACATTTTCATTCAAAATCAAAATCTGACCAGATTTTTCAGTTAACATCCAGTTTTTTTGTCTTTTTCTTCCCTTTTAATGAAGGACAAAATGGACTTTTAACGTTTTATTATAACAAATTAAAAAAATCTAACCATTTTGCCCTTCATTAAAAAGGAGGAAAAAACAAAAAAAAAACTGGATGTTAACTGAAAAATCTGACCATATTTTACTTTTGGATGAGAATGGCAACAAAATTGAAACCATAGAGACCCAGATTCAAAAGGTTTGAGTTTTGGATTAACGTGGCAAAGAGTAACCAAACCTCAGGGACCATTTTGGCAGATTACTCTTTTATCAATATTGATTTGGTTTGTTACAGTATTGGTAAAATACCAAAAATAGTATATGAGCAAGAGAATATCGACATGTGTGTTACATCGATCGAAAACTATAAAATCAAATACTGGTACCAGTAACAATCTTGTTCAGATGGTATCAGGTCAGTTCGTCTTGTCATGGTACCGGTACAATAACATCACTCGCTATATTATAGTACTTTAAAAATACTCGATTGCCATTGTGAATACAACTACGTTTTCACCGAATTTTATATACGACCCCGTTTTCAATTAATGTTATACTGGCACGATAAGAAACCATAAAAACGAATACAATACCGGTACTGATGTTGTTGGGACATTATCAGTTCGCTTCATATTGGAAAAACAAAAAAAGTCAGTTGTATGTAACTTGTTCGAATAAAACTTTTATTGAATCGTAGATTAAAAAAATAAGCATTTCGCAACAAAATTTGCAAAATTTAAAAAGAAGATTAAATTATATTATGAGAGTAACATTTAAGTGGCGTCATTGGTTGTTTAAGTGTCAACGGGTATTTTTCATATTCGTAAATGAAATTTAAACGGTTGATGTTTGTTGAAGTATACATGGGTATCTCTCATATTCGTCATTAAAATTTTTGATTGAAAACATAATTGGTGAGAGGTAAGGAAGTTTATTTTATTTATTGAGATAAATTGTCCAGTGTAAATATAAAATTGTAGTACCAAATGTCATCACTATTAAGAAAACCTATCTGAAATTTAATTAGACTTAAAAAAAATCCTCAAACTTAAATAGGTTAATGGATTAACCTGTCTATTAAAGAAGTCGTGTTTGGATTAACCCCTCCAATTTATCGGCTTAAATTTTGACGGATTAACATGTTTATCAAACTTGTAGTGTTCAGGTTTGCCCGAAACCTATTTTTTTGTTTGTGTCACGCTAGAAATTGTTGCCCATAGACAAAACGAATTCTGAACGAGATGAGTTCGGATGAGATAACCATTTAAAAAAATATAATTTTGGTGAGTTCGCTTTGAAATGAGTCGTTTAAAAAAATAGTAAAAAGGTCATCATGTTATACTTGCTTTTATGGCGGCTAATGTAGACAGATGGCAAGGGTAGTGGCTTTGTGATTAACGGTGGTGAATACGATAATAACAGCTGAGGTGACGTATAGGTACCACATCGGAGATGATCGGTGCCCACTCATTTGGACCCAAACTAGCCCTTAAATATATTAATAATGAAATAGTAATTTAAAGAAATTAAATACACCTACTCATATCTAGTTTGATATTTAGGTTGAAGGGGTAACAAGATGTGTTGATTTCCATTAAAGGTTGCCTCCAGTCCACAACCACTGGTGTCAAAATATCAAGTCTCAACCTCAATTGGGGGTCATGAGCAATAACTGTGGTCGTTTTCAGATTAGGTTTCACTATTCAATATTCATGTCACATTTTGTGATATTTACAATTAATGGAAATATGCCAAGCACTTATGTCGTATCATGGAATCAATTTAATACTCACCTCGGTTAATGATTTTAAGCATGTCCATAGATGATATATCCATCAAATCAATAACGTTCAATTCGATTGAAAGCAACTGGACTTTGTAATGAAATTCATTGTTTAATATTTATGCGATGTTGAATAATCACTTTGTGTATTATAATTAGACTGTCCCTTGTAACACCCCTCCCCCCCCCCCCCCCCAGGGCGGTTTTTCACGCCCAATTCACCTGCCACATCATGAGGGCGTTACCCCATTACACTCGGTCTTATAGATAAAATATTTCTAAGTTTTCGTACTAAAATAGCTTCTAGATAATTGTAAGTATTCAATTTCTTTGGCCATAGATCCAGCTATGGTGTAAAAGAACGATTTAAGATTGAGTCGCTAAAAGCTCGAATTGAGACAAACTTAAACGAGCTCGATGAGTTTGAAAAGGCTCGAAAGCTTAAACGGGATTTTTTTAATAAATATGATAATTTCATCTTAACATAATAAACATATAATTGTTATATGCAAAGATTATAATTATAATAATTATGCATGTATAAAAATAACTTAGATAAATAATAAACTAACAGAGCTCGAGCTCTACGTATAAAGCTTGAATCGACGATAAATAATAAACTAGCAGAGCTCGGGAGCTCTACGTATAGAGCTTGAAATTAGTTGAATTCAAACTTTTTTAAATTAAACGAACTAAGCTCGAGATCCAGCTAGTTCTTTAAAGTTCTGATATTTTCGTTTCTATCAAATATTCAATTTATTTTGGTTTGGAGTTAGCAGTTTTAATTCATTTACTACACACATTAATCCATTTAACTAATATTTTGTCTTCAACAACTTAAATGAAAGCAATTCAAAAGCAAACGGCTCAATTGGGTCAAACGTGGCCCAAATAATGTTCATATGGTTTTAATGGTTACAATCTTCGAACATGTTTTATTCAATTTAGATTACATTTGCATCCACTATTCCGGTCCCAAAGTAACTTTTTGACACCAGGGTCTCGATACTAACATATATAGGAACGGAAAATATATCCAAACCCAATGGTAAACTCAAAACCCGAAAAAATCGGAATGAGTAATAGGACGGGACGGGTATTATATATATATATATTTTTTTAAATAAGGGATGTATGATATTAGGTGATACCTTGCCTAACTACTAAAAACACGAATACCCCTTTACCCAAAAAATACCTGTAAACTTTTTTTTCTTTGTCCTTGGGTAAATAAATTACCAATTCACTAATTTATTTCCTTAGTAATAAAATTATATGAAGGTTATATAGTAAGAAATGTATTTAAAAGTCCCAATGGGTAATTTTCAAAAAGTGATCAAACTGACGGGTATATTCGATACCCAACGAGTATTGGGCTAGGTGTGAGACACAATTTCACAATAGGATGTAAGACTGGGATTGCCGATACCCATTCCACACGACCACACCCTTCCTGTTACCATCTCTAAAGATACACAAACAACCCCTTAACTTCTAAAATCTCCGCAAATCATGCATTTTTATAATTTAATCTTGAGTTAATTACTGTTTTCGTCCCTGTGGTTTGTCAAAAATCACTATTTCAGTCCATTAGTTTAAAAATTGTGATTTTAGTCCTCGTGGTTTCACTTTCGTAACCATTTCAGTCCATGTGGTTTCACTTTCGTAACCATTTCAATCCATTTATTCTGTTAGTACAGGGACTGAAATGGTTACGAGGTGGACTGAAAGGGTTACGAAAGTGAAACCACAGGGACTGAAATCGCAATTTTTAAACTAATGGACTGAAATAGTGATTTTTGACAAACTACAGGGACGAAAACAGTAATTAACTCTTTAATCTTACATCTACTTGGATCATTGATTCCAATTTATCTCTTTGACTGCAATCCACTGCTTCCATAATATTGCTTTGTTGTTTCTCTAGAGAACTCTGCAAACGTCATTCCGTTTTTCAAGCGATCACAAAGTGGTGGGACTAATTTTCCAATATCCGAACTTGGTTCTTGTTGCCCATCATCCTCATCACATATTCTTGAATCTTCACCATTTGAACTCGAACTTTCAACCGAAAAATCATAAACATAAAGCGTTTTGCTCCATGAAGGCTGCAAGAACACAACGAACGTTTCCCTGCACACATTTTCAAAACCTTTAGGTCTACAAACAGAGTGAAGCGTTGCACGAAGTTTCCCCTTTGATAATATGTCACCCGATTCCCCTACTTGAACAATAAAACTCCCATAAGACGCCTTTACCATTACAACCCTGTTCTTATTGGGATCAAGTATTTGCAAATACGTATGTCCACTAGGGGATTCACACTCTTTTCTATCACATGATTGAGAAGAACCGTTATTTTCCGGAGCAAGCATAAACATTGGATCTGTTAAAACAGTGAACACCCCATAATCATAATGCCACTGCTGCCACAAATCAGAGTGATTACTGCTAGTTCTTTCAGTTTTCTTGGTTTTAGAACGAGCCTTATTAGAAGCTTGCAGAATAAGATTATCTATAACTGAATGGTAGTGTATAAGACGCCCTTTAGCCGAGTGTGATTCTAGTAAGCTTTGCTCTAGCTCATGCCCGCCAATGATCTTGTCACACACTCTTGCAAGTCGAAGGCCTAACTCAATCATGCAATTCCCGAGATCTTTGAACGTGTTCCCGAGATTCTTAAATTCACATGGACTCTCCGTATCTGAACTGAAACCGTCAGTCTCGGAATGATTTTTGTTACAGAGGTTGCTAACATCTGGATTCAGGTTGTATTTTAACTGCATTGCGAAAGGAGAGACTGTTCTGTCGATGTTCTTCAGTGGAACGTCACTCCCTAACCCGTGATCCTGCAAATGTGGAACCAATGAATCAGATTATTAGAAGAAAGGGATCTCTTGGTCACATTTTGATTGCAGCCTTCAATAAGCAAGAACCATACAATCAGTTGTAAAAAAGTAATTAGCAACGGATTTTAACACACAGTTATGCAACCAATTATCCTCATACAATCCAAGATAACTGAACAAAAAGTTAAAACTCACAAGCTAGTTAATTTGGTTCAGGCATTTCATCAAACACTTTATCAGCAATTCTATAAACAACAATTTAATACCCATTTTCATAAACCAATACCTTGAGGACGCGTTTGCGATCATCGTTGTTAAGAAGAGCGAGCTTCCAAGCCATTGGAAGCAGTGTTGGGCGGAGATCGGAAGCATTAGGGACTCCGGTAATTGCGAGAAGACCTGGACCGGAGGGACCTAGGTTTTTCATGATTGTGGTCATAACTGATTCCAAATATTCGTTGTTTTCGTATGATGTTGGAAACTGATCAAGTGAAGATGATAAGGTCATGAGATCAGAATAGTGAAGATTATAGAGTTCTAGGGTTTCACCTTCTTCTGCCATTGGAGATTGATTTTGTTTTTTGGCGCGCGAGTGATGTATGTTCCTTTTATTTCTTTTATAGACATGTCAATATTTTTAAAAATCAGTCGAATTTAAATATATGATTGTTTTAATCTTTGTAAACTTTAAAAAAAAGATATCAGAATTAGATCTGCTAAGCATTATATTCAAGTTTGCACCTTTCTTTTGTTTTCAAACTATGTGTTATAACGCTTTATTCTCCGCCCATTTAGCACAAACGGAGTGTTCCACGTTCAGGCGTCTTTGAGATTTCGGGTATCCAGTGTGACAAGTCAAAAGGGGCCCCTTAATTGTCAATTACGTTATAATTTTAAGTGTTTAAACGGACCAAAGGGATATTGGGTATTTGGGTTAAATGATTCGTTGATTAATAGGTTAATGGTAAAAGGTTATTGGCCCCCTCTAGAACATGAAATTTATACCAAGTTTATAATTTTTAATATATAATTTAATCAACTTGCGTACCTAAACGAGAAAACAAACTTTGAACCCTCTCTGAAACATTGGCCCTATGTCGTCGCCCACCCTAAAAAACACAGCCTGTTCCTCGCACCGTTCTCCACAGACGTCAGCTTCGCTCCCCGTCGCCCCTCATTTTCTTCTTGTTCATTCTTCTGTGTGGCAAATGGTCCATGCATCAGAACCATTCTTCTACCCTCAGCACAAGTTTTCCACATTCAAGTATCACACATGGCCTCAAGGTGCTTTTTTACTAACTTCATATATAAATAAAAAAATATTCTAAAAATTCGGATTCGAATATTGGGGTCGAAACAGTTGAAAATTTTCGAATTCTAGGTCGAATTCAGTTTGGTTCGGATTCCAATCCAAATTTAAATTGAAATTTGATTCAATTATTTTGGTTATAAACTATTATAATTCACATGATAATTCCCAATCCAAATTATGTTAGAGCTCACAAGATCATGTTATACTTGAAACAAAATTTATATTTTCATCCTCTTCATGAGCAAGCAGTTCACATATACACTTTTGCACTCTACAAATCAGACTCCATATAGACTATAGTCTATAAGTCGCCAGTAATTCCCTTAAAACTTTTTGACAACCAAATAGCAGTTTCTCTTGGAGACACTTTCTCTGGCCCGAACGGTTTCAACAACACCGCTAATTCTTCGATCCTTTCTTGCTGCATCAGTTGTGCACTAAACTCCAACAACCCTTCTAACGCCTCTGCCCGTTGCTGGTATGATGACATGTCAAACCTACGGTACGGGTGGCTTGAAGTGACCTCAGCGGGTTCAGTGTGGGTTTGATCAATGAACTTGACTGTGGTGCGACGGTCCATTTTGATTGATTGATCAGAACTACATTGAGTTGATATTGATGATGTTTTATGGACTTGTAGGATCAAGTGTTTTTCTGTAGAGGCTATAGGAATTTCCGTCATTTTGTCAATAAGTGGAGCGTTGACTGATACATCTGGAGACTCGATGCTAGAAAGAACCATGTTGACCTTTGGGAGAGAGATTGTACGCATAGCCCGTGAAGGTCTGCTAGGAGATGTTTGTGATACTGGGAGCTGAGGAAAAGACACAAATGCCCTTAGTGACAAGCTAACCAAAGAGTCCGAAATTTATATCAGGATGTGTAACATGTTGATTCACGTCATCTTGTTTTGAATCATGAAAAGAAACAAGTCGAATGCGTTGAACCAAAATGTATTTTTAATGAATAAAAACCTCTTATATCTTTTTGTTCAAGAAATTCAACTATTAGTATTTAATGAATAAAAACCTCTTATATCTTTTTGTTCAAGAAATTCAACTATTAGTAAAATAATACAGTTTTATGTAATCGTACTTAGGGGTATCAATCATGTCGGGTTGATGGGTTGGCAGGTTGACGAGTTGAAATGTTCGACCCGAACCCGACCCTTATTATTATTCGGGTCAAAGATTTCAACCCTAACCTACACACATATAAATTTGGGTCAACCCTAACATGACCCGTTTAACCCGTATTCTTAAATGAGTCATACAAGTTGACGATTTATAAGCGAGTTGTTGCGTTTTAAGCGGCTTATTAATAACATGTTTAATGGCAAGTATGAGTGTGACACGTAAATAATATAATGTGTCAAAACTAACATTATTATGACTAACCATGCAAAATAGAAACGAAAAAAACAAAAACAAAAACATAAAAGTTATTTTTTTTCTAAAGAGTTTATTACTGTTTTCGTCCCTGTGGTTTGTCAAAAATCACTATTTTAGTCCATTACTTTAAAAATTGCGATTTCAGTCCTTGAGGTTTCACTTTAGTAACCATTTCAGTCCCTGTGGTTTCACTTTCGTAACCATTTCAATCCATTATTATGTTAAGTATAGGGACTGAAATGGTTACGAGGTGGACTGAAATGGTTACGAAAGTGAAACCACAGGGACTGAAATCGCAACTTTTAAACTAATGGACTGAATTAGTGATTTTTGACAAACCACAGGGACGAAAATAGTAATTAACTCTTTTCTAAATAGTTAAAAGGGTTAACGGGTCAACCCAAACCCAACCTATTTTTAATACAGGTCAACCCGAACCCAACCGTTTTTTTAAACGGGTTGTGTTAGACGATCCAAACATGTTTCTTTTTCGTGTCAGGCAGGTCGGGTTTCTGGTTGTGTCAAGAAGACAAGAATTGCCACCCTTATGAATGTAATTACTTGCATAAATGACATTGTTACTGAAAATAAAGAAAAAAAACCCAGTTTTGGACCAGACCGGAACAGAACTGAAACTGCATATTTTCCATATCATGGACCATGAACCGGACCATACGTAACCGGTCAGTTCCATCCAGGTCTAGTTTGCCGGTTTTATTAGTTTGGATCGTGTTTGGTTTTGCACACCCCTATTCATGTAACATAGAGAGTATAATTAGGAACAGCAGCATATTAAGAACATACCAAACCATGATTTGAATCCACTGTGGTTACCTTTGGCGAAGCGGTTTGTCTTCTGGGAGTTGACTTTTTTGCTGGAGTGTATCTTCGCGTTCGGGTAGCAACCGGTGTCTTATCAGCCATTGATTTCTCTCCATCTATACTGTCGGTGGATAGCTTTCTAGTCAAGGGTCTTGACAGATCCTGTACTTTCTCTGACCACAAAGAAACTTGATCATGTTCAGATACACTAGGATTTAAAGCACGATCACTGCTAAAAGATTGCTTCTGGTTTCTGTGAAAATGAACCATTCGAGGTTCAGGTTCGGTTTCGGGTTCAACAAACGTTGTTTTCTTTTCATAGTTGTAGTCAGACCACCGGACTGGATAAGCATGGCGTTTTGGGTTGTTGGAGTTTAGATGGAGGTTATGTATGTATGGTTGAAGATGGGAATGTTTGAGCAAATCTGCAGCCTGGAATTAAGTGAAAAAAGTATCAAAAATTGAATAATGTGAGGCGTCAATTTCAAACCATTTACTTATGAACAGGTTGACCCGAGTTCGTTTTGACTCATTGACAACCAGCCCATTACCCGCCTCTAAATAATATAAAGAAAAAGGGTAGAAAGAAGAATAAATTTGCATACACTTGGTCTTGTTTCTGGGTTTTTCCGAAGCATGCTTTTAACAAGCCCTCGACTAGAAGAAAAGAAAAGATTATAAGATTGGTAATATAAATCTATGAAATACAGATTTTGTTAAAAGCGCAAGAAAAATAAAACACTCACAATGCACCAGAATACATGGTTGGAAGTGGAGCGACTACAGATTTGTTTATTTTGTTGATTAAAGCTTGCATATCCTGCTCGGAAATTTCATTTCAAAGTAAACACAATTAGTTCATTTAAGCTGATGAAAACTGAAAAAACAGCCGACTGAAATGGTGGAAGGGATGACATAACATGATGTATCATGCATAACAATTTGACCCGTGCTGAAATAAGTTGTTCTTAACGGTGAAATAAGTTACTTGTTTGTCGACTTTTTGGTTGAATTCTCATTGTAAAGGGAACCAATAATATTCTACTGTTATGCACAACTGAAATTTCATCATCATCATCATACTCAGTAAATCCCACCAATAGCAAAGCTAACGTAGGGTCTGAGGAGGGTAAGATGTAGACAGCCTTACCTCTACCCCATAGGAATAGAGAGGTTGCTTCAAGTGAGACCGCCGGCTCGATAGTAGTTTTGCATCAAGCCTTGGACATAAGGCACACATAACACTCAGCAATTAAGACAAAGGCCGATTAGTGCATGTACTCCCTTGTCTTTCGGCTATCAACGCCACCACATGATGCATGATTAACCATCCCCCTCTTTTAATGTTATTTTCACGAAATTAGTAAAATAACGTTAAATTAGTGCACTTTCACTTTTTCCCTCCAAGCGCCCACACATATATACATTATATGCGCATACCGCAAGCGGGGCGTACAACTGAAATTTATAAAGTATAATTGTATAATAGTAATCCTAGAAATGAGTAATGACAACTGGTGTGGACAAATTTATGAACACATAAATAAACAACATATTTTTTTTGTTTTATGTTTCTTGCAGCTACTATTGTATGTGTGTGATAATGTGAATATTGATCTTAACAAAGGTTCTCCTGTTTTGTCATCACTAAGGGTATTTAACACATTTGGTTAATAGTCAAACTTATATGCTAGTCAAACAGTAAAATATCATGGAATGAAGAGAGCAAAAGTTCATGAAAACAAAATAAACTTACAAAAGCTTTGAAGGCGGGCTTGAAAGCCATCATTTCATACATACAGCATCCTGGACAAGTAGCATGTACCAAATGCATATTTTAGACATCAAAGTGACTTATATATATAGTTTCAGCCATAAAACACACCTAAAAAGTGTAAAAAGTCATACAACAATATAGTTTCACCCATAAAAAAAAACCTAAAACCTACAGATAATAGAGTGAAGATTACTAAAACACCATATCAAACCCTAATAGTCCATAAAAAACTTCAAACACACCATCGTAGAACTACGAATACAAAACACAACATGCTAATCAAAATAAAACACAGTAATGTTTGTCATTCCATAATCAGAGCCTTATCATCCAAAACACAAAACCTACATATATAATGTTTTAGTAATCTTCATTATGTTATTTGTGGGTTTTTGGTGTGTTTTATGGTTGACATTATGGTGTTTTATGACTTTTTACACTTCTTAAGAAATTTGGACTTTGTAGCCAACTCCTAGCCTATATATATATATATGTATTAAATGTGGGAATTACCTAAAGACCAAATATCTGACTTAGAACCATAAGGTATATCTGCAAGAAGCTCAGGGCACATGTAACTAGGAGTTCCCACGACCTGAAATTGAAATACTTTTGATTAGATCGTCCGACTGTAAGTAAAAACATCGTTAAAATCAATTGTTGAAGCAATACACTTACAGAGGATGCGAGATCATCGGAAGTCAACATTTTAGCAAGACCAAAATCACCTGGAAACAACAGAAGAAACTAATATTGAAACATTTGCGTGATTTCATGTTTTTAAGTACAAGGTAATTGAGCACTACCAAGTCGGATTTCTTGATCTCTTGTTAGGAATATATTCGAACACTGAAGTGAAAACAGAATTATTAAGTTAAAATCATTTTTTTCAACTTTCGGATAACTCGGAGAGATGTGACATTATTATGAAGAAATATTTACAGAATGATATGATCAAGTAGTCAACCTTAACATCTCGATGAAGAATATGATTAGCGTGCAAGTAATCAAGAGCTGTCAGGAGTTGAACAAGCCATTGGCACAGTTTCTGCACGTTTAAACAAGATGGCATTGAATTTATACGTGAGTTTGATTTAGACTATGATTAATGTGCAAGTAATCCCATGTGTTTGATTTTTCGTTTCATGCTAATATTATCATGTTTATAAAAGATGCCATGAGGCCAAAATTACAGAAATTAGATCAACCTCTTCTGAAAAATGAACTCCATTGGCTCTTTTGATTGCTTCAGCCCTACACAAATAAATGCTTGAAAACATCACAACAACCAATATCGAATTAAAAAGAATAAATTGGTGAAAACAGCACAACAACCATATAACAAAAGGTTGAATTAATAAAGAATAAATGGTTGAAAACATCACAACAACCATATAATAAAAAAGTTGAATTGATAAACAATATTGCTTACATGTCTCCTCCTTCACAATGAGCAATAATGATACACACATAGCAACCCTGAAAAAAAAATCAAAAGTTAAGCTTTCATTTTTTGGACATTTCTTACAAAAATAGTCCGGGCATTTTATATATATAAGAAATAGTCAAAACAATTTCATCAAATCATGTGCAATTGACATCACTAGAACCAACAATGCACACCGACCTTTTCTACCCATGAATCTTTGTATTCTACTATAAAAGGATTTTGCACTTTGGAAATAAGCTCCATCTGCACAACAAAGAAGCAACCAGATAAGTTTCCTACTTGATTTGAATTGAGATGCTAGATCTTCACATAATGCTATTTTACAAAAGGTCAATATTACACATTCACACGCCCCATTACGCGCAAGCACCTTCTAACAAAAAAAAAATAAAACCAACGCACTGACTTTTTCATGTTCGTTCAATTATTCAATACAAAAGACTGGACAAAATTAAAAACCTCCAATAGGGCAGATCTGCGGGTCCTATCAGACTGTCGTGCAAGCCGGATCTTCTTCAAAACATACCTAAAATAATAAAACATTCATCAATCTAACAAACCTAACACACCAAGCATTTTTCCATTTATAGTCAAAACACTAGGAACAATATCACCGTATACGCGACAAAAGTTAATAATGTAAATTAAAAACCTTACTTTTTCTTTTCGCGTTTATGCTTCACAAGTAAAGCAGAAGCAAAGGATCCTTTCCCAATCTGCTCTAAAACTTCATAGTTCTCCATGATACGCAATCCAAACGTTTCTCGACTTTCGAATGAATCCTGCCTAACAACCAACCGCTATAAAATGCTTGAAAACTATAGTCAATGAGACCATCGGACTACGAAAGTGATGATGTTATATAACTAGCATATAACAATGCTTGCACACAGATTGAAAATGGAGCAAATGGTGTGTAAACTTAAAGCAGTTTGTGACATTCTACTAGCAATAAGTGACAGGTTTAAACAGAAAATGACAGTTGTAGTTACAGGATCCTTATCAGCACCAACCACACATCCAATCAAAGAGGTAAGTAAACAACACTTATCTTTCATCCTTCCTAACAAATGCTTTTCAACTATACGAAATGTCACAGTTGAACTATCAATATAATTCCTCGATCTTACACTTTAATCAATAAAATAGGTTAGATACTTTACGTATTGAACGGATTTCAAAAGTGCGATCAGTAATAAAAAGAAACTGAGGCATTAATTAGTGAAAACCTAAAGCGTAAACACTAAAATTCACGAAACATAACAGCATATTCTCGTAATACAATGCACGAAAAGTATAAATCACGAGAACGAAATGCAGAGAAGATGTTTGGTACCTGTTAATGTTATCGAGGATGAAACGGTTATATGGATCGAATTGTTTCCATTAATGTAATGTATGAATGAGGAAGGAAGCAGTTATTTAAACAGAAATGATGAAGAAGAAGAAAGTGGTTATTTTATTTAAATAAAGGAATAAGGAAGACGAGGATGAAAGTGAGAGTGGCGGAGGAGACGAGAAGGGCGGCAAAAGAATTGGAAAGAAAGGAAAGGAAAAGTAGAAAAAAAAACGTGAATTTAAAAACTGGTATGCGTGCCCATGATGTTTGTGCAATGTGAGGGGATGAACAACTTTTCGTGACGGCAGGTTTGAAAAAGAAACTACAGGTTGAACAGGTCGTCGTCGTCGTATACTCAGGTGTAAACTGTTAAACAATTAAACCCACCCCAAGTTTTGGGTATAATTAATCACTAGTAGAATTTGGTATCAATATTCTGTATAGCAATCGAAAGAGAAATAACCAAAAAAATAAAGTAAGGACACACTAAATATCAGTTGTTTTGATGATACCAATACCAGTATTGAGGTTATTCGATCGTAATCGGTTTCCTTTGTCCCAATATAAAAAAAATTATATTTTATGTACAAATCTTTTTTACATATTTTTCAACTGAAATATATGTGAGATTAAATATATTATTAATATAATATTTAAAATTTTTTAGCCATTATAATCATTTATATTATATTAGATCAAAATATAATAATAACCTATTAATAATTAGTTGGTAATTGTTGATGGACCATATTACCCTTATTAACTAATTAGGTTTCATCTTGGGTGTATATATAAGGAGATCATTAGAGAGTTTAAGGGTTAGACAAGTTACACAATTACAACCCTCATAACATCTATTCTCGGCTCTCTCTCCCAACCGATTCTTCCCTAGTATCGGTTTCATCACCATCATAACTTTACACCCTAAGGAGGAACCAGATCATCCTGACAAGTATGTCGAACTCAATGGCTGCATCTCTGACTGGATTCTCTGCTAGCCTGTCTGCTGTAACAGGTATTATTTACATGTTTTCCCTTATGTTTAACAGAACTGATACATCAATATATTTATAAAGTTATCTTTTCTCGTATATAAACATAATAATGGTAATTGAAAATAATAATAACATATTCGTTTTTCGTACATTTAAGAGGTGATATGAAAGTAACAGGACAACTTAAATTGTGTTTAATCGATTCCAAATCTTGATGGGTGGCTTATAGTGGCGGATCCGGGAATTATTTGTTAGCGGTGCAGATGAGTGGTTCAAGCATATTTTCAGAGTGTGCGGTCGAGGGTTTTTGCCTAAAAAATATACTAATATTTTTTTTCCAAAGGGGCGGGCCTTCACCTAGATCCGCCCCTAGTGGCTTAACGATTAACCTTTTATTTTTAACTAGTTAACTCACTCACCGGATAATTTTTGAATGTGTGTGGTATCCATCTGTCTGCTAACATATATTATAGACCTTGAGAATTAGAGATGCATGTAATATGAACAATATCACACAAGCAACCTCTTATCGTTGATAATGTATAGGGGCAACACGTTTACTAAAGAGACAATATATAACATAATAAAACATAGTACCACTCACATGAGTAGCGGATCCGAACATAACTAACCAACCACGACCATGAAAAGAACCGTTGATTTGAATGATCTCGCATTATTTTAGTAGCTTCCATATCGATATATCATTTAAGTGGGATCCATAACAAAATGGGTGTCTTCATTTTATTTTATGTGCGCCCATCTGTATTCTAAACAAACATAAATGAATGAATGTGAACGAAAGGAATGAACATCTCTTTCCCTGTTCAATAAGAATAAGAAAATGAGCGTGCTCGTGTCCGTTTATGTCTGTTCATTAATATTCAAAGCTAACTTAAAACATAAACGAACGAAGAAATTGAATGTTTTTTTTCGTTCATTTGTGTATCAACTACCCGAGGCTTGGGTCTAATGTTTGATAGGATTGATGTGTTGATTCATAACGGTCAATTTAGTATTACTATTAACTAATAGTAAATTGTATATATTCAAATAAATACGTAACATTTGCAAATAAACAAACATAAAAAAACAAGAGTATATGACACTAATATTTGGCTGCTAAACTTAAACAAAACTACAAGAGTACAAGGATTCAACATGCAAACACTTAATTCATAAAACAGTAGAGGCGTACAAAAACCGGGTTTAGCCCATACCGGATCAGTTCAAAAACCGAGACTAGAGTATTTTCATCATGGGCACAAAGCGGTTCGGTTTTTGAATCGATTTTAGGTTTGAAAGTCTGAACCTTTCTGGATTGTTTTGGGTCGAGTTCTAAACCTGTTTGGGCCCAAACCTATTCTAAACCGGATTCTAAGCCGGTTAATGTTCCCAAATCGCGGTTTAGATCGGGACCTCAAACCGGTTTGGCCCAAACCGCATTTTTATAAACAGTATGATAATTGATTCTTCATTTTGTGGGCTACTCGGTCAGTCAGCCATAACCATAAGCCCAACCACCTTGTGTTAATTTAAACCCAAAATAATTCAGCCCATCAAGTGAAGTTAACCTGACTTTGAAACTTTTTGTATGCATTTGTTCTATTTACTATCAATAATATCCATTAGCTAAGTTTAGATAAATTTATTTTGAAACCTACAAATTGAAAAGCGGTTCAAACTAAAATATCATATAACATTTAATGATTTATTAATGTAGTCTAGTGGAGATGGATATGATCGGGTAGTTCCCCTGGTGACACGATGATACTCTAATGGTCCGTCAGTGATCCAAAATTTGCCGTTAAAAAAATAGTAATAACTAGAGCCTTCTAATTCATTTGTTTTAGTTATGGATTTCATTTCTTTTTAAGGAGTGTTGATCATCTTTTGACTTTCGATGACATATAAGATAAGTAATTCCACATTGTTAAAATATATATAATACAGAGTATCAATTCAATATTTGTCTAATGTTTCTTTTTATTATTTTGCGAGTGATGAGCTTATTCTTCTTTGCGGCTGTTGGGCCTTCTTTTTGTTTGGGCTGCTGAATGCGTGGAGGTCAAGTTGGTTTAGGGTTTGGCTTTTATAAAAAAAGGGGCTCATGATTCTGGTCGACACATACAGATCTTTTAGACATCCTGCTATTTTCAATCAAGCTGCATCGACTATCCGCTGACATTGCTTATCTCCTCAGCTGTCTTCGCTTGTCTCCCCAGCTTTTCTCTAGAACATTGAGGGTTATTTTTCCTTTGTTTTATTCGAGAGTTCGGTTCTGATCGCAGTTGTATGCAGATCATCTTGTTGATGATCTGCGCTGTTTGAAGACTGGTTATAAAGGAGTTTTTCTATTTTTTGTTACTTGTTCTTGTTTCAAGAATTCTGTACTTTCTGAAGTATTTAACAATAAATAGTTGGCTTTTGATATCTTGTTGTTCGCATGGTATCAGAGCCAAGTTGGCTCTTTTGGGGTTTAAATTTCTTCCGCTGTTGTTCGTGTTGAAGAACTGGTTTGTGTCTTTGATTGAAGATTCAAGGGGTCTTGGTGGTATAAGTTGTATCTGTCGATTCCAGTTGTCTTCTTGGTTCCTAAGATTTGTGTGAAGGCTGTGTTTGGGGTTTATTCCTCAATTCCAGTGGTTCCTGTCTTGGTGTCTGTACATCTCAGAAGATTGGTACTCTAAGCTCTAAGGTTTTTTTGTATGACTTGTGAAGGGTTCTCGTTGGTCTCTTTTACAGGGAAAACCAACAGAAGTTTTTTGGTGTTCCCAGCTTATAATCAGTTGCTTGTAACCCTAAGTGAAGGTTACAAGCCTGATTACTGGAATTATACGCACCCACTGTGAGATTGTTCCTTCTCTCCTTGTCTTTACTTTTATTGCATCACTGTGTCTGTGAGTCTAGGCATATTGATACCGGGTTTAGTAAGACCGGTTTGATTATTGGGACACAGAGAGGGTTCACTCTGTTGCATTCGTTGTGTTTTTGTTTGGTTTCTTTAACTGTCTGCTATATTTGGTTTATTTTAGCTGCTTTGTGCTACCTGTCTTGGTTATCTTGACTGTTTACGTTACTTAGTGCTATGCCTGGTGACGCTGTAATTACTACTGATAATATGACATCTACTAGTGCTACTTTGGTTAGTAAAATTGATGTTGGTGATCCGTTGTATCTTCATCCTAGTGATTCTGCAAATTTGACAATTATTAGTGTTAAACTTAAAGGGTCAGAAAATTATAGAATTTGGTCAAATGCTATGCATCTTGCTCTACAGGTTAAAAATAAAATAGGGTTTGTTGATGGTACTTGTCTTAGGTCTACATCTGATGAAGTTTTGGGTAGACAATGGGATAGATGCAACTCTATTGTGCTTACTTGGATTCTTAACTCTGTGTCTGAGGAATTGTATCCTGGTCTAGTTTATTCTAAAATTGCCTCTGATGTGTGGAAAGATTTAAAGGAAACTTATGATAAGATAGATGGGTCTGTTGTGTTTAACGTATACCAAAAGATTAATTCCTTCAGTCAAAATGGCATGCCTGTTTCTGAATATTATCATAAGTTGAATTGTATGTGGAAGCAATTAGACCAGTTATTTGCTTTACCTGCCTGTTCTTGTGATGCATCTAAACAGTTTAATAATTTTAATCATCTTATTAAGCTTATGCAGTTCTTAATGGGTCTTGATAGTTCATACCAGTCTGTGAGAACTAATTTGTTAACCAGAGAAACTCTTCCTTCCGTGAAGGATGCTTTTTCAGTCATCTCTAGAGAAGAATCTCATCTTCATTCTAAAATTATTTCTGATAAAACTCCTAACAATGATGTTGGTTTTGCTGTTAAAACTAATCAAGTTATTGAATCAAAGAAAAAAAATGTTAGAACTCCAAACCCCAATCTAAAATGTTCTCATTGTAATAAGACTGGTCATACTATTGCGAAGTGTTTTGAACTTGTTGGCTATCCTTCTTGGATGAAGTCAAAACCTAGCGGGAACAAGGGTAACAGGGTTAGTAATAATGCTTCTACTGATACAACTGATACATCTTCTGCTATGAGTTCTTTGACCAGTGATCAGATAGCTCTATTGCTTAGTCTCTTGAATGATAAATCTAAAGGTGACTCTCAGAGTAGTGGCTTTGCTGGTATGTGTGCTAATTCTGTTTGTCTGAATAGTTTTGTGGAATTATCATCCAAACCTACTAGTGATTTTAAACCTGTTTACTGTTTTTCAAACTTTATTGACAATGAGAAAAAGGTAGGGTGGATAGTTGATTCTGGTGCTAATCAACACATGGTAATGACTGGTGAGTGTCTAATTAATCAAAAGGATGTAACTGAATTTAATATTAAGGTAAAACATCCTAATGGCACCAGTGCCTTGGTAACTAAAATTGGTGATATTAAATTAAGTGACAAGGTCATTCTATATGATGTTTTTGTTGTGCCTGATTATTGTGTAAATTTGATTTCTGTCCATAAACTTGCTAGAGATTGTAAGCTGATTATTTCCTTTGATGAACATAATTGCTATATTCAGGATTCTCAAACAAAGAAAGTCCAGGTGACTAGTAGTCAGTTTGATGGTCTATACTTCTGTGGTAGTTCTTCTGTTTCACATAAGGTTTGTAACTCTAGTTGTGATATTAATCTTTGGCACGCTAGGTTAGGTCATCCTGCTGAACCTGTTTCGCATGTTCTTAAAAATGATTTAAATATTAAAACTGGTGTTAAATTAGATCATTGTGTAACGTGTCATAGAGCTAAGCAGCATAGGGAACCTTTTCCTTTAAGTGATCATAAATCTAAGATGTTAGGAGATCTTATTCATCTTGATGTTTGGGGTCCTTATAGAATTCAAAGTAGGGATGGTTTTAGATACTTTCTTACTATTGTTGATGATTACTAGAGCTGTGTGGGTATATCTCATGAAGTCAAAGGATGAAGTGTTTTACAATATTAAAGGTTTTTATAGTATGCTTAAAACACAGTTTAGTAAATCAGTTAAGATTTTTAGAAGCGACAATAGTACTGAATTTATAAACAAACAAATGAGTGGTTTTTGTTATGAAAATGGAATTATACATCAGACTTCACGTGTTCATACTCCACAGCAAAATGGGGTAGTTGAGAGAAAACATAGACATTTGTTGAATGTAGCTAGAGCTTTACTCTTTCAAGGTGGTTTTCCACTTAATTTTTGGTCTGAGTGTATTCTAACTGCTACTTATTTAATTAACAGGACACCTTCATCTGTTTTGAGTGGGAAATCACCGTATGAGCTTGTGTTTGGTTTTACTCCTGTTTTGGGTCAACTTAGGGTTATAGGGTGTCTTTGTTTCAGCACTGTGTTAAACAACTTTGATAAGTTTACCACACATGCTGAAAAGTGTGTTTTGATTGGATATTCAAATAAAAGAATAGGGTACAAATTTTGGAGTTTAGATCAAAGGATGATGTTTTTTTCTAGGGATGTTAGGTTTTATGAAACCGTATTTCCTTTTAAAGAAAAGAAAACTTCTTCTAATCTTGATACTCCTTCTGAAGTGAACACCTTAAATTTTTTTGATTTATCTGATTTAAACTTTACTCAAAGCCCTCAAGTTGACCCAACTCCAGATGATGAGAATACACAAACAAGTACTTTGTTAGTGCATGCGTCTGTCGACTTCGTCTTGTATCGAGTCTTGTACTAGATTGTTAGATCAGGGCACGAAGTTCGAGAAAATAGGATTTTAGAAGTGTTTGATCTAATTTCGCTTGAAGGTGGTTGATTTCGCTTGAAATGTCATTATGCAGTTTCAAGTGGAATCACAACATTACTAATTCCGCTTGAAATGCACCTTGACACTTTCAAGCGGAATCTCAACTCTATAAATAGCCTTTCGAGCGAAATCATATGTAACAGTTTATGATTTGGATACCGAGGTGCTGCCGGTTTGTCCAGTGATTGTAATTAGTGTTAAATCAATCAAAAAGAAGTTTAAAGTGATTTGCAAGCTGTTTCGAAGTCTATTTCTCTGTTTCCGCCTTGAAATAGATTAAAACTCCCCTGAACGACTCGTTCGGGTCATAACACGATCCTACATACTTCAACAGGTCATGGGTCTGAGCAATCTGGAACTGATGCAGAGATTGCTTTAGGTATGGCTGGTAATCAGCAACCTAGCAACGTAGAATCAGATTTAGACAGGGCTGAGCATGACAATGAACATGAAGACAATAATAATTCTGAGGGAGATATTGGGGAACAAACTAGCATAGTTTTAAGGAGATCTTCTAGAAACGTTAAATTTCCTTCTAAACTTGATGATTATGTGATTGATGGGAAAGTTAAATATGGTCTAGAAAAAGTCTTAAACTATGCAAATTTGTCTCCTGAAAGGTTTTGTTTTGCTTCTGTGTTAAATAAAAGTTGTGAACCTAAGAATTATTTTGAAGCCAAGAATGATATTAATTGGGTTGATGCTATGAATTTGGAACTTGAGGCTTTACATAGGAATAAAACTTGAGAGATTGTAGACTTACCACCTAATAGGAAAGCTATTGGGTGTAAGTGGGTTTATAAAATTAAATATAAGTCAAATGGTGAAATAGAAAGGTATAAGGCTAGGCTTGTTGCTAAGGGGTTTAGTCAAAAAGAAGGCATTGATTTCTTTGATACGTTTTCTCCTGTGGTTAAAATGGTTACAGTTAGATGTGTTTTATCTATGGCTGTTCACTTTAACTGGGAAATATATCAACTTGACATTAACAATACTTTTCTATATGGTAACCTTAATGAAGAAGTTTATATGTGTTTGCCTGATGGTTATAATTCTTCTTATGGGTCTAAAGTTTGCAAATTAAAAAAATCTTTGTATGGATTGAAACAAGCTCCTAGGATGTGGAATGAGAAACTTGTGTCAGTTCAGTTCTTGTTGATCTTGGTTTTGAACAAAGTAAGTGTGATCATTCCATGTTAGTTATTGATGCGTGTGTAGTGTAATATATTTTTGATGTATATTTAAGCCCCTTTTTACACTTTTAGCCAAGTTTTAAATTTATAAAACACGATATTTACTAACACTAAACACACATATGGGCAAGTGCACCCATCGTGGACGTAGTATAGTGTTGGTAAGATACCGAGGTCGTCCAAGGACACAAGAGCTTTTAATACCGGTTTATCCTCAACGTCTAATCAAACCAAAAAAGTGAGAAAAATGTTTTAAACTAAGAAAAATAAAAACTAACTAAATGCTGAAAATAAAAATAAAATAAAAACAGATAGACAAGATGAATCACTTGGATCCGACACGTGTATTAGTATAACCTTTGATTATTTTCGCACTTTTGCACTTGTTTAAGAGATTATCTTAGTTATTGTAGTAGGCCCCTCTTTTGAAGGCGACGTTACCCTCAACCCAGTAGTTTGAGTCAGCAAGGATACAATCCTAAAGGGTCGGATTATTGAAAGATAATGAATTAAGTTATTAATGCAAATTGTGGTAGGCCCCGCTTTTGGCGGTGACGTTACCCTCGGCTAAGTAGTCTGAGTCAGCAGGGATACAGTCCTAAATAGCCGGGTTATAGTATTAATAGTAGTTAACTTATGAGGGGGTCAAAGAGTTTGGATCCCCGCCATCCAATACCTATGGGCATTGAAGGAGATCCTACTAAATTTGACCCAGGTCCCAAGCAGGACCTCTAAACGCTGAACAAGGGCAAGACCTTTACCAAACCGTTCCCTTAACCCCCGACCAGGTAGCCAACATACCTCCATATAGACCGTGGAGATATGAATGGTGAAAATCTTTTATTTTATATAGACAGTAAAATAATGCCAAGACACCACGGACAAACGATAAGGAAAGATCACCTTCAACATAAGTAACTAGTGATTAAAGTCATTAATACAAAACCAAATAAAAAGTGCAAAAGATTAAAAATAAAAAGTATTATACTAAACACTTGTCTTCACCAAGTGATGTAAGAGACTTAGGCAAACATGGCCTTGATTGTCAAGAACTCTTACGATCAATCTTGGATCCCGAGACGACTCACACACTCTATGATGGACAATGGATGATGGTGGTGGATGATGGTGTTATGGTGGTGGTGGGTGGTGGATGAAGTGTGAGAGAGGTGGTGTGCCAAGGGATGAGAGAGAATGAAGCCAAGCTCCTCTATTTATAGGCTGAACAGAAGGCTGGACACGGCCCCGTGTCCGCTGGACACGGCCCCGTGCCCGTCTGACATTCTCTCACTTCATTAATTGTAATTGCGAATTACAATTAATGCGCCTGTTGTACTTTCACCACGCCCCCGTGCTCGCTGGACACGGCCCCGTGGTGGGCAATGGAAGCTTCTACTGGTTTGTCTTTTCTGCTGCTTCCTGGGCACGCCCCCGTGTTCGCTGGACACGGGGCGTGTTCAGACTCTGTTTCTTCTCCTTTGCCTTGGGAGGTGCCGTTGAGGGTCCGGGCAGTCCACTTTTGTTCCTTTTCTTGTATTTATGGTAGAATTAGTAGTCTTTTTGCTTCTTTTGTGATTTTGAGCTCATTTCATCCTGAAAATACAAAAGGAAGACAAAAACACTCTTTTTCCAACATTAGTACTTAAAAAGGGTTAGTTTTATGCCTTAATTGATGTGATTTATATGTTGCATTTTACACACATCAAATACCCCCACACTTGAACTTTTGCTTGTCCTCAAGCAAAACTCTTTAAATGTGGCTTACACTCCCAAATGGAATAGGTAGAAGAGAAGTTTTTTAGCTTGTCCTAGAGTGTCGGGAATCCAAGGTTTTTATAGGTTTTATTTTTATTTATTTACAATCATATTCGTTATGATTTATTTTGAACGTTTGATAAGATGAATTACTTATTTGGGCATAGCATGCCTTATTAAAATTCCATTTATATACAAGTTCACATACCTCACGGGAGATCACTCAACACTCGGCCGAAGGTGTATATTTTAGTGAATCACTCGAGAGCGGCACGGAACTTACGTCTTCCAAAGGCTTGCCAAGCAATCAATCCTCCTCCTTTTTAACTTTTTACCTTTGTAAATATCAAGAGGACTTTTTGGGTGAAGGCTTGGGTTTAAAGGTGGGTGGTTGGTTAGTGGTTAGTAAAAAGGGCAAAAATTGTAACAAGCGTCGGTTTTCGTGAAGTACCTTGTTTTTAGTGACTTTTTATTTTGAAGTATTTCTCCAAACAAGCTTTTATAGCTTTTGTTTGTTTTTGACTTCATCATCATCATTTATTTTTTTTTATTTTATTTTTTTAACGATCGTCACATAAAAAGGTGATGTTTACGAAAAAAAAAACGAACTTGTTACTAAAATAAAAAAAAAAAGGTTTTTGGTGGGTAAAAAGGGTTTTGGGGTAATGAAATGAAAGGTTTAGGCTCAAATGGGCTATCTAGGGGGATTTTGGGTAGGTAAAAAAAAATGAAAAATAATGGTTTTGAAAGAAAAATGGTTAGTCCTAATGCCTCCATCATTTACTTACTTGGGTTTAAGTTGGTAAGGACCGGGAATGTATTGTCGTGGCAAGTTCTAGATTTGTAAGGACCGAGCGGCTATTCACACAAGAAATGAAAAATGAGCATTTAATCTAAATGTGTGTATTTTTATGCTCAATAAAGGCTCAAAACTCACTTTTGTGGGAATGGGTTTTTAATGTGACCAAGCATATATAATCGAATTTTTAACTAGACTTGTTATACCGTTTCATAATTTTCTTATGTTGGTTCCTTTTTTATCACGACGCTATCGGTTGTAAACTTGTAAAAATATAACCTTTTTAGAACTTGTTATTCCCAACTTAAACTAAGACAAGTAAATAAAAAAATGAAAAAGTTTTTGAAAAAATTTGGGGTGTTTAGCGGTTCCAATAGAGTTTTGTGTAAGGCTTGTGTTTAGGATTTTGCAAAATTTCAAGGTTTTAGCATCCCCCCCACACTTAAATTACACATTGTCCTCAATGTGTCCAAAAATAATGTTTTTGGTTGATTAGAATGTATAAAAGTGGGTTAAAAAGCAAAGATTTATGTTACTGGCAGTCTGGACACGGCCCCGTGCCCATTGGACACGACCCCGTGGTGAACTGCCAGTAAGATAACTTACAGAAGCTGAACACGGGGGCGTGTCGGCTGGACACGACCTCGTGTCTGGAAAAAAATTGCAGGTCAGTAGCCAAACAGCAGATCTGGGAGATGAACACGGGGGCGTGTCGGCTGGACACGTCCCCGTGTGGACAGTCTGTTAGCCTGAAAAATAGGTTTTGTCTCCCGGTTTCTCCATCATGGGGCTGCAAGTGCTAATGTTTAGCACTCTAACCCTCGCATTGCACCTGTTTAAACACTAAATACCAACCAAACCAGCACAAACCATCCTAAATTACCATCGTCAAGCATCATCCAAACACAAAGTAAAAATAAAACAAAGATAAAAAGTAGTTAGAGAAAGTAAATTGTTCGACAAATGGCACGCAGGCCATGAATTGTTTGATAGATAGAAGGGCACTTAAACCTGTGGGCTCATCACCAACCAGCCCCTTGTTCCTCCAAGCCTCCTACTCCATGTCTTCATCACTACCATCACCTCCACCCCCGTACCTCGCCATGTACTCCCGGATGGTACCGATATCATCTTGTATATCGTTAATGTTGCGTTCGATAGCTCCAACCCGGTGGTGTGTGTTGTTGGCGAGATTGTAGGTGTTCCTTGTGCACATGAGGTTTTCCTGCAAGAGATCATGTAAACTTTGAAAGTTAGGAAAACCACCTCCTTGAGAGGAGGATTGGCCCGCATCGCCTTGGGGTGGATACTGAAAATGGGGATGTGGTGCATGAAGAACTAGAGCCTCTTGCGGGTTCCATGCATAGCCTTGCGTTCTCTGAAAGCTCACCGTCCCGTCCTCCGCTTCATAAAGCAAGTTCATGGATCGGCAAATGTGATAATCGACCCGTCCCGACCATGGACTCCTTTCGAAGGACCTTGGGATATTCGTGAAGTGCTTGAAAAGACGGTACACCCATCCTCCGAAGAAGATCGGTGTAGGAGCATGAGCAAGGCGGTTTAGGTGCATGTTTCGCAGTAGGAGGTACGGAACATCTAGAGGCTTCTGGTTGTGGATGCAGTGAAGGACAACCAAATCTTTCAACCCAACAACGCCACTACTGTTGTGGCATTGGTTCAGCGAGTACGATAGGAGCCTGTGGATGTATCGGTATAGTGGGTCCCTCAGTTTGGTACTTTTGGTGCTGCTCGGGTTGTAGATTCCTTCACCTATTTGAGCCCATGCGGCTTGGCGTTCAGTTGCATCCAAGTCTCGTAACCCCCCTGTATTCTCTTCATTCCCCGCTTCCTCTTCACTATATAGCCCAATGATGGCTCCAAACTGTGCCATGGAGGTTCTAAACGTGGTCCCTCCACATCGAAATTCGACCGCGTCATGATCAAACGGTTCGCGCCTCGAGTTGAAAATGAAGGTGCTGTAGAACTCCATTGTGCATTGATGTACCGACCGTAGTCGGGTGGTCAATGCGACATGCAGTGGACCCCTCACAATGTTGTTGAAGCGGTCAAGTTGGTTCACCATGGTTTGCAAATCAGTACACGCCCGCCTTGGGTACTCTTCCGGTCTTGTTTGTAGAACCTCGTACCGTGCCCTAGCGTCCAGTTCATTTGCGTTAAACCTTGTGAATTTCGACATCTGAAAAGAATACATAAAAAGTTAGTACGAAACAAGGAAAATCAGAGTGAAACTGCAAACAGTGGGCTGGACACGGCCCCGTGTTCAGCGAACACGGCCCCGTGTCCAGGCGTCTGTAACCCAAAAATTCCATTTTTCGTCCCGGTTTCGAAAACCTGAAAATTTTTAGCCCAATAGCAGCGGTTTCCCCCGAAAATGAAACCCTAAGTGTCATTTTTCCCAAAACAAACCGTTTACCCTTTCAATTTCGTGTTTTTCGGTTCAAGAACAAGGGTTTGGGGTTTTATTTGGAAATTGGACAAATCTATAAACAATACATGCTTATTTACTTTCTACTACTCTAATCTAAACTACTACTAACAAATTTCATCAAAAATTTTGAGTTCGATCCGGATGAACATGAAGAACCCTAGATTTTTCCCCAATTTTTGATGTTTTAACTACATGCAAGTAACTAATCTAACTACTAATGAAGATAGAATCATACCTTGACGTTGTTAGATTCGGTGGTGACGTTGAAAAACTGCAAAAAATCGCCTCAAACCAGAGAGTTTTCGGCTAAACGGGGCGTGTGGAATGGTGTAACTGATAGGAAAAGAGGGTTTTATCCCGACAGTCGCCTCGACACGGCCCCGTGTCCAGCGGACACGGCCCCGTGCCGGGCAAAGTTTTTGAAATTTTTTTTTTATGTGCTCGTGTGCATGCCCCTTATTTCCGAAAAATGGTTAGACGATTTACCGGTTTTTAAGCGTACACTTACCTGTAACATGTCGGGTATGAGTTTATTCGTTAACCGTTTGAAGTGAGATCTCCTCTTCCTCATCCTCAATGGATCCTCGGTAGAGTTTCAGCCGTTGGCCATTGACTTTAAATGGTGTCCCATTTCGAGTTTTAATTTCTACTGCACCGTGCGGAAAAACATGGGTGACGGAAAAAGGTCCTGACCACCTAGATTTTAACTTACCAGAAAATAATCGAAGTCGTGAATTAAACAGTAGAACTTGGTCTCCAACCCGAAATTCATTAGATTTAATATATTTATCATGCAAAATTTTCATTCTTTCTTTATAAATTTCGGAGTTAGAATATGCACAACTCCTAAGTTCGTCTAATTCGTTTATTTGACAAAATCGATTTTTACCGGCATTTTCCAAATCTAAGTTTACGTTTTTTATTGCCCAGTAGGCTTTGTGAGCTATTTCTACTGGCAAGTGACAACTTTTTCCATAGACGAGTTTATATGGGGTTGTGCCTATAGTGGTTTTATAAGCAGTTCGAAAAGCCCATAAAGCGTCGTCTAATTTGTCGGCCCATTCTTTTTTATTTATTCCTACGGTTTTTTCAAGTATTCGTTTTAAACCTCGATTAGTCACTTCGGCTTGCCCATTTGTTTGAGGATGATATGCTGTTGAGACCCGGTGATAGACCCCATACCTTGTTAATATTTTTTCGAGTTGATGATTGCAAAAATTGGTACCTCTATCACTTATCAAAGCCTTTGGTGTCCCGAAACGAGAGAACAGCTTTTTCAGAAATTTTACCACTACTCTTCCATCATTTGTTGGAAGAGCCTCGGCCTCTGCCCATTTAGACAAGTAATCGACTGCCACAAGTATATATTTGTTTCCCTTTGAAGGTGGGAAAGGTCCCATGAAATCGAGTCCCCACACATCAAAGATTTCACAGACGAGAATGCCATTTTGAGGCATTTCGTTTTTGGAAGAAATATTACCTGATCTTTGGCAGGCATCACATGTCTTTACAAGGTTTTGTGCATCCTTGTAAATGGTCGGCCAGTAAAATCCTGAATCAAATACCTTTCGTGCGGTACTTGCGGCACCATGATGTCCTCCGTATGGACCTTTATGACAATGATGGAGAATTCTTCGTGCTTCATTACCATAGACACACCTTCGGATGAGCTGGTCGACACACATTTTGAAAAGATAGGGGTCTTCCCAAAAGTAATGCTTTACATCAGCAAAGAATTTTTTTCTTTGATGATGTGGCCATCCTTTGGTGACTACACCGCTAGCTAAGAAATTAGCGTAGTCGGCATACCATGGTTCTTGTCTACTCTCCATCATTTCCAAGGATTCCGTGGGAAATTTCTCGTTGATTTGCTCGTCTCTGGTTGTCTCCAAAGCTGGGTCTTCTAAGCGTGAGAGATGATCTGCAGCAGTGTTTTCTGCTCCTCTTTTGTCCTTGATTTCAATGTCGAATTCTTGGAGGAGTAGAATCCATCTTATCAAACGGGGTTTTGCGTCTTGTTTCTTGAAGAGGTACCTGATGGCTGCATGGTCTGTATAGACTATTGTTTTAGAAAGAACAAGATAAGAACGAAATTTATCAAAAGCAAATACCACTGCTAGTAATTCTTTTTCTGTAGTTGTATAATTTTCTTGCGCATCATTAAGAGTTTTACTAGCATAATAAATTGGGTGGAAATGTTTTTTCTTTTCTTTGTCCCAAGACTGCTCCAACAGCGAAGTCACTTGCATCGCACATGATTTCGAAAGGAAATTTCCAATCTGGCGCTATCATGATAGGTGCATTGACTAGCATTTCCTTGAGGGTTAGAAATGCTTGATTGCATTCCTTGTCAAAGATGAAGGGTGCATCTTTTTCAAGTAATTTTGTTAGAGGCCTTGAAATTTTTGAAAAGTCTTTGATAAACCTTCTATAAAATCCGGCATGTCCTAGGAAACTTCTGATTGCTCGCACGGAGGATGGAGGAGGTAATCGAGAAATAGTCTCTATTTTTGCTCGATCAACTTCCATTCCTTCGCTTGAGATTTTGTGACCGAGCACTATTCCCTCTGTTACCATGAAATGGCATTTTTCCCAGTTAAGGGCGAGGTTAGTTTCCTCACATCGGGATAGCATTCGTTCAAGATTATCGAGGCATTGGTCATATGAGTCTCCAAAGATGGAAAAGTCATCCATGAAGACTCCCATTGTCTTTTCGATCATATCATGGAAAATGGCGACCATACAACGTTGGAATGTTGCAGGCGCATTACATAGACCGAATGGCATGCGTCGATATGCAAAAGTTCCGTAGGGACATGTGAAAGTTGTTTTCTCTTGGTCTTCTGGTGCTATCGGTATTTGAAAGTAACCTGAAAAACCATCTAAGAAACAATAAAATTTATGACCGGATAATCTTTCTAACATTTGATCAATGAAGGGCAAAGGAAAGTGGTCTTTCCTAGTCGCTTCATTTAATCGCCTATAATCTATACAGACTCTCCATCCTGTGACGGTTCTCGTTGGTATTAATTCATTTTTCTCGTTAGTTATTACCGTCATACCTCCTTTCTTTGGGACTACTTGAACGGGACTTACCCACGGGCTATCGGAGATAGGGTAGATTAGTCCGGCGTCGAGTAGTTTGATGACTTCATTCTTAACCACTTCTTGAACATTGGGGTTCACTCTTCGTTGTGGTTGAATTACCGTCTTGTAGTCATCATTCATTAAAATTTTGTGCGTGCACATGGAAGGGCTTATTCCTTTAATATCTACAAGCTTCCAAGCGATCGCGTTTTTGTGTTTTTTAAGTAGGTTAACTAATTTCTCTTTTTCTATATTACTTAATTTAGATGAAATAATTACGGGTAAACTACCTTCTTTGCCTAGAAAAGCATATTCTAAACCTTTAGGAAGTTCTTTGAGCTCAATGGGTGGGTCTTTAGAAGACACCTTATTTTGTGGCTCATCTAGATCAAGAACCTTAAAGGTTTGTTCTATGGCTATCTCTTCCTCGACAAAGTGGTCCTCTTCGTTGGTTGTATCGGGTGGTTCAACTTCATCTTCAATTAGGGGGTCATTGTTGCCAAAAGGATATTTCATTGAGCGCTCAAAGATCTATGCTCCTTTTGAATGCCCCTAATTGGAGAGGTAATTGTTAA